>NC_132815.1:30674990-30982116 GCF_048594095.1 Paramormyrops kingsleyae | reverse complement strand
ATAACTTGACATTCCCCCCCCCTGAGATTGTTTTCATGAAACCTGCGCTTCCCCTACAAGAGTTCAACCTACCATTATAGGAAAACGTGTTTTCGTGAAGAAATCATGACAAACTAACACAAAGAGATATAACTTGACATTCTGAGTTGTTTTCATGAAACCTGCGCTTCCCCTACAAGAGTTCAACCTACCATTATAGGAAAACGTGTTTTCGTGAAGAAATCATGACAAACTAACACAAAATGAAGATTTCATTATAACTTGACATTCTGAGTTGTTTTCATGAAACCTGCGCTTCCCCTACAAGAGTTCAACCTACCATTATAGGAAAACGTGTTTTCGTGAAGAAATCATGACAAACTAACACAAAATGAAGATTTCATTATAACTTGACATTCTGAGTTGTTTTCATGAAACCTGCGCTTCCCCTATAAGAGTTCAACCTACCATTATAGGAAAACGTGTTTTCGTGAAGAAATCATGAGAAACTAACACAATATGAAGATTTCATTATAACTTGACATTCTGAGTTGTTTTCATGAAACCTGCGCTTCCCCTATAAGAGTTCAACCTACCATTATAGGAAAACGTGTTTTCGTGAAGAAATCATGACAAACTAACACAAAATGAAGATTTCATTATAACTTGACATTCTGAGTTGTTTTCATGAAACCTGCGCTTCCCCTACAAGAGTTCAACCTACCATTATAGGAAAACGTGTTTTCGTGAAGAAATCATGACAAACTAACACAAAATGAAGATTTCATTATAACTTGACATTCTGAGTTGTTTTCATGAAACCTGCGCTTCCCCTACAAGAGTTCGACCTACCATTATAGGAAAACGTGGTTTTCGTGAAGAAATCATGACAAACTAACACAAAATGAAGATTTCATTATAACTTGACATTCTGAGTTGTTTTCATGAAACCTGCGCTTCCCCTACAAGAGTTCGACCTACCATTATAGGAAAACGTGTTTTCGTGAAGAAATCATGACAAACTAACACAAAATGAAGATTTCATTATAACTTGACATTCTGAGTTGTTTTCATGAAACCTGCGCTTCCCCTACAAGAGTTCGACCTACCATTATAGGAAAACGTGTTTTCGTGAAGAAATCATGACAAACTAACACAAAATGAAGATTTCATTATAACTTGACATTCTGAGTTGTTTTCATGAAACCTGCGCTTCCCCTACAAGAGTTCGACCTACCATTATAGGAAAACGTGTTTTCGTGAAGAAATCATGACAAACTAACACAAAATGAAGATTTCATTATAACTTGACATTCTGAGTTGTTTTCATGAAACCTGCGCTTCCCCTACAAGAGTTCAACCTACCATTATAGGAAAACGTGTTTTCGTGAAGAAATCATGACAAACTAACACAAAATGAAGATTTCATTATAACTTGACATTCTGAGTTGTTTTCATGAAACCTGCGCTTCCCCTACAAGAGTTCAACCTACCATTATAGGAAAACGTGTTTTCGTGAAGAAATCATGACAAACTAACACAAAATGAAGATTTCATTATAACTTGACATTCTGAGTTGTTTTCATGAAACCTGCGCTTCCCCTACAAGAGTTCAACCTACCATTATAGGAAAACGTGTTTTCGTGAAGAAATCATGACAAACTAACACAAAATGAAGATTTCATTATAACTTGACATTCTGAGTTGTTTTCATGAAACCTGCGCTTCCCCTACAAGAGTTCAACCTACCATTATAGGAAAACGTGTTTTCGTGAAGAAATCATGACAAACTAACACAAAATGAAGATTTCATTATAACTTGACATTCTGAGTTGTTTTCATGAAACTGCGCTTCCCCTACAAGAGTTCAACCTACCATTATAGGAAAACGTGTTTTCGTGAAGAAATCATGACAAACTAACACAAAATGAAGATTTCATTATAACTTGACATTCTGAGTTGTTTTCATGAAACCTGCGCTTCCCCTATAAGAGTTCAACCTACCATTATAGGAAAACGTGTTTTCGTGAAGAAATCATGAGAAACTAACACAATATGAAGATTTCATTATAACTTGACATTCTGAGTTGTTTTCATGAAACCTGCGCTTCCCCTATAAGAGTTCAACCTACCATTATAGGAAAACGTGTTTTCGTGAAGAAATCATGAGAAACTAACACAAAATGAAGATTTCATTATAACTTGACATTCTGAGTTGTTTTCATGAAACCTGCGCTTCCCCTATAAGAGTTCAACCTACCATTATAGGAAAACGTGTTTTCGTGAAGAAATCATGACAAACTAACACAAAATGAAGATTTCATTATAACTTGACATTCTGAGTTGTTTTCATGAAACCTGCGCTTCCCCTACAAGAGTTCAACCTACCATTATAGGAAAACGTGTTTTCGTGAAGAAATCATGACAAACTAACACAAAATGAAGATTTCATGATAACTTGACATTCTGAGTTGTTTTCATGAAACCTGCGCTTCCCCTACAAGAGTTCAACCTACCATTATAGGAAAACGTGTTTTCGTGAAGAAATCATGACAAACTAACACAAAATGAAGATTTCATTATAACTTGACATTCTGAGTTGTTTTCATGAAACCTGCGCTTCCCCTACAAGAGTTCAACCTACCATTATAGGAAAACGTGTTTTCGTGAAGAAATCATGACAAACTAACACAAAATGAAGATTTCATTATAACTTGACATTCTGAGTTGTTTTCATGATACCTGCACTTCCCCTACAAGAGTTCGACCTACCATTATAGGAAAACGTGTTTTCGTGAAGAAATCATGACAAACTAACACAACATGAAGATTTCATTATAACTTGACATTTTGAGTTGTTTTCATGAAACCTGCGCTTCCCCTACAAGAGTTCGACCTACCATTATAGGAAAACGTGTTTTCGTGAAGAAATCATGACAAACTAACACAAAATGAAGATTTCATTATAACTTGACATTCTGAGATGTTTTCATGAAACCTGTGCTTCCCCTAAAGAGTTCGACCTACCATTATAGGAAAACGTGTTTTCGTGAAGAAATCATGACAAACTAACACAAAATGAAGATTTCATTATAACTTGACATTCAGAGTTGTTTTCATGAAACCTGCGCTTCCCTACAAGAGTTCAACCTACCATTATAGGAAAACGTGTTTTCGTGAAGAAATCATGACAAACTAACACAAAATGAAGATTTCATTATAACTTGACATTCTGAGTTGTTTTCATGAAACCTGCGCTTCCCCTACAAGAGTTCAACCTACCATTATAGGAAAACGTGTTTTCGTGAAGAAATCATGACAAACTAACACAAAATGAAGATTTCATTATAACTTGACATTCTGAGTTGTTTTCATGAAACCTGCGCTTCCCCTACAAGAGTTCAACCTACCATTATAGGAAAACGTGTTTTCGTGAAGAAATCATGACAAACTAACACAAAATGAAGATTTCATTATAACTTGACATTCTGAGTTGTTTTCATGAAACCTGCGCTTCCCCTACAAGAGTTCGACCTACCATTATAGGAAAACGTGTTTTTCGTGAAGAAATCATGACAAACTAACACAAAATGAAGATTTCATTATAACTTGACATTCTGAGTTGTTTTCATGAAACCTGCGCTTCCCCTACAAGAGTTCGACCTACCATTATAGGAAAACGTGTTTTCGTGAAGAAATCATGACAAACTAACACAAAATGAAGATTTCATTATAACTTGACATTCTGAGTTGTTTTCATGAAACCTGCGCTTCCCCTACAAGAGTTCAACCTACCATTATAGGAAAACGTGTTTTCGTGAAGAAATCATGACAAACTAACACAAAATGAAGATTTCATTATAACTTGACATTCTGAGTTGTTTTCATGAAACCTGCGCTTCCCCTACAAGAGTTCAACCTACCATTATAGGAAAACGTGTTTTCCGTGAAGAAATCATGACAAACTAACACAAAATGAAGATTTCATTATAACTTGACATTCTGAGTTGTTTTCATGAAACCTGCGCTTCCCCTATAAGAGTTCGACCTACCATTATAGGAAAACGTGTTTTCGTGAAGAAATCATGACAAACTAACACAAAATGAAGATTTCATTATAACTTGACATTCTGAGTTGTTTTCATGAAACCTGCGCTTCCCCTACAAGAGTTCAACCTACCATTATAGGAAAACGTGTTTTCGTGAAGAAATCATGACAAACTAACACAAAATGAAGATTTCATTATAACTTGACATTCTGAGTTGTTTTCATGAAACCTGCGCTTCCCCTACAAGAGTTCAACCTACCATTATAGGAAAACGTGTTTTCGTGAAGAAATCATGACAAACTAACACAAAATGAAGATTTCATTATAACTTGACATTCTGAGTTGTTTTCATGAAACCTGCGCTTCCCCTACAAGAGTTCGACCTACCATTATAGGAAAACGTGTTTTCGTGAAGAAATCATGACAAACTAACACAAAATGAAGATTTCATTATAACTTGACATTCTGAGTTGTTTTCATGAAACCTGCGCTTCCCCTACAAGAGTTCGACCTACCATTATAGGAAAACGTGTTTTCGTGAAGAAATCATGACAAACTAACACAAAATGAAGATTTCATTATAACTTGACATTCTGAGTTGTTTTCATGAAACCTGCGCTTCCCCTACAAGAGTTCGACCTACCATTATAGGAAAACGTGTTTTCGTGAAGAAATCATGACAAACTAACACAAAATGAAGATTTCATTATAACTTGACATTCTGAGTTGTTTTCATGAAACCTGCGCTTCCCCTACAAGAGTTCAACCTACCATTATAGGAAAACGTGTTTTCGTGAAGAAATCATGACAAACTAACACAAAATGAAGATTTCATTATAACTTGACATTCTGAGTTGTTTTCATGAAACCTGCGCTTCCCCTATAAGAGTTCAACCTACCATTATAGGAAAACGTGTTTTCGTGAAGAAATCATGACAAACTAACACAAAATGAAGATTTCATTATAACTTGACATTCTGAGTTGTTTTCATGAAACCTGCGCTTCCCCTATAAGAGTTCAACCTACCATTATAGGAAAACGTGTTTTCGTGAAGAAATCATGACAAACTAACACAAAATGAAGATTTCATTATAACTTGACATTCTGAGTTGTTTTCATGAAACCTGCGCTTCCCCTACAAGAGTTCAACCTACCATTATAGGAAAACGTGTTTTCGTGAAGAAATCATGACAAACTAACACAAAATGAAGATTTCATTATAACTTGACATTCTGAGTTGTTTTCATGAAACCTGCGCTTCCCCTACAAGAGTTCAACCTACCATTATAGGAAAACGTGTTTTCGTGAAGAAATCATGACAAACTAACACAAAATGAAGATTTCATTATAACTTGACATTCTGAGTTGTTTTCATGAAACCTGCGCTTCCCCTACAAGAGTTCAACCTACCATTATAGGAAAACGTGTTTTCGTGAAGAAATCATGACAAACTAACACAAAATGAAGATTTCATTATAACTTGACATTCTGAGTTGTTTTCATGAAACCTGCGCTTCCCCTACAAGAGTTCAGACCTACCATTATAGGAAAACGTGTTTTCGTGAAGAAATCATGACAAACTAACACAAAATGAAGATTTCATTATAACTTGACATTCTGAGTTGTTTTCATGAAACCTGCGCTTCCCCTACAAGAGTTCGACCTACCATTATAGGAAAACGTGTTTTCGTGAAGAAATCATGACAAACTAACACAACATGAAGATTTCATTATAACTTGACATTCTGAGTTGTTTTCATGAAACCTGCGCTTCCCCTACAAGAGTTCGACCTACCATTATAGGAAAACGTGTTTTCGTGAAGAAATCATGACAAACTAACACAAAATGAAGATTTCATTATAACTTGACATTCTGAGATGTTTTCATGAAACCTGCGCTTCCCCTATAAGAGTTCAACCTACCATTATAGGAAAACGTGTTTTCGTGAAGAAATCATGACAAACTAACACAAAATGAAGATTTCATTATAACTTGACATTCTGAGTTGTTTTCATGAAACCTGCGCTTCCCCTACAAGAGTTCAACCTACCATTATAGGAAAACGTGTTTTCGTGAAGAAATCATGACAAACTAACACAAAATGAAGATTTCATTATAACTTGACATTCTGAGTTGTTTTCATGAAACCTGCGCTTCCCCTACAAGAGTTCAACCTACCATTATAGGAAAACGTGTTTTCGTGAAGAAATCATGACAAACTAACACAAAATGAAGATTTCATTATAACTTGACATTCTGAGTTGTTTTCATGAAACCTGCGCTTCCCCTACAAGAGTTCAACCTACCATTATAGGAAAACGTGTTTTCGTGAAGAAATCATGACAAACTAACACAAAATGAAGATTTCATTATAACTTGACATTCTGAGTTGTTTTCATGAAACCTGCGCTTCCCCTACAAGAGTTCAACCTACCATTATAGGAAAACGTGTTTTCGTGAAGAAATCATGACAAACTAACACAAAATGAAGATTTCATTATAACTTGACATTCTGAGTTGTTTTCATGAAACCTGCGCTTCCCCTACAAGAGTTCAACCTACCATTATAGGAAAACGTGTTTTCGTGAAGAAATCATGACAAACTAACACAAAATGAAGATTTCATTATAACTTGACATTCTGAGTTGTTTTCATGAAACCTGCGCTTCCCCTATAAGAGTTCAACCTACCATTATAGGAAAACGTGTTTTCGTGAAGAAATCATGAGAAACTAACACAATATGAAGATTTCATTATAACTTGACATTCTGAGTTGTTTTCATGAAACCTGCGCTTCCCCTATAAGAGTTCAACCTACCATTATAGGAAAACGTGTTTTCGTGAAGAAATCATGAGAAACTAACACAAAATGAAGATTTCATTATAACTTGACATTCTGAGTTGTTTTCATGAAACCTGCGCTTCCCCTACAAGAGTTCAACCTACCATTATAGGAAAACGTGTTTTCGTGAAGAAATCATGACAAACTAACACAAAATGAAGATTTCATTATAACTTGACATTCTGAGTTGTTTTCATGAAACCTGCGCTTCCCCTACAAGAGTTCGACCTACCATTATAGGAAAACGTGTTTTCGTGAAGAAATCATGACAAACTAACACAAAATGAAGATTTCATTATAACTTGACATTCTGAGTTGTTTTCATGAAACCTGCGCTTCCCCTACAAGAGTTCGACCTACCATTATAGGAAAACGTGTTTTCGTGAAGAAATCATGACAAACTAACACAAAATGAAGATTTCATTATAACTTGACATTCTGAGTTGTTTTCATGAAACCTGCGCTTCCCCTACAAGAGTTCGACCTACCATTATAGGAAAACGTGTTTTCGTGAAGAAATCATGACAAACTAACACAACATGAAGATTTCATTATAACTTGACATTCTGAGTTGTTTTCATGAAACCTGCGCTTCCCCTACAAGAGTTCGACCTACCATTATAGGAAAACGTGTTTTCGTGAAGAAATCATGACAAACTAACACAAAATGAAGATTTCATTATAACTTGACATTCTGAGATGTTTTCATGAAACCTGCGCTTCCCCTATAAGAGTTCAACCTACCATTATAGGAAAACGTGTTTTCGTGAAGAAATCATGACAAACTAACACAAAATGAAGATTTCATTATAACTTGACATTCTGAGTTGTTTTCATGAAACCTGCGCTTCCCCTACAAGAGTTCAACCTACCATTATAGGAAAACGTGTTTTCGTGAAGAAATCATGACAAACTAACACAAAATGAAGATTTCATTATAACTTGACATTCTGAGTTGTTTTCATGAAACCTGCGCTTCCCCTACAAGAGTTCAACCTACCATTATAGGAAAACGTGTTTTCGTGAAGAAATCATGACAAACTAACACAAAATGAAGATTTCATTATAACTTGACATTCTGAGTTGTTTTCATGAAACCTGCGCTTCCCCTACAAGAGTTCAACCTACCATTATAGGAAAACGTGTTTTCGTGAAGAAATCATGACAAACTAACACAAAATGAAGATTTCATTATAACTTGACATTCTGAGTTGTTTTCATGAAACCTGCGCTTCCCCTACAAGAGTTCAACCTACCATTATAGGAAAACGTGTTTTCGTGAAGAAATCATGACAAACTAACACAAAATGAAGATTTCATTATAACTTGACATTCTGAGTTGTTTTCATGAAACCTGCGCTTCCCTACAAGAGTTCAACCTACCATTATAGGAAAACGTGTTTTCGTGAAGAAATCATGACAAACTAACACAAAATGAAGATTTCATTATAACTTGACATTCTGAGTTGTTTTCATGAAACCTGCGCTTCCCCTATAAGAGTTCAACCTACCATTATAGGAAAACGTGTTTTCGTGAAGAAATCATGAGAAACTAACACAATATGAAGATTTCATTATAACTTGACATTCTGAGTTGTTTTCATGAAACCTGCGCTTCCCCTATAAGAGTTCAACCTACCATTATAGGAAAACGTGTTTTCGTGAAGAAATCATGAGAAACTAACACAAAATGAAGATTTCATTATAACTTGACATTCTGAGTTGTTTTCATGAAACCTGCGCTTCCCCTATAAGAGTTCAACCTACCATTATAGGAAAACGTGTTTTCGTGAAGAAATCATGACAAACTAACACAAAATGAAGATTTCATTATAACTTGACATTCTGAGTTGTTTTCATGAAACCTGCGCTTCCCCTACAAGAGTTCAACCTACCATTATAGGAAAACGTGTTTTCGTGAAGAAATCATGACAAACTAACACAAAATGAAGATTTCATGATAACTTGACATTCTGAGTTGTTTTCATGAAACCTGCGCTTCCCCTACAAGAGTTCAACCTACCATTATAGGAAAACGTGTTTTCGTGAAGAAATCATGACAAACTAACACAAAATGAAGATTTCATTATAACTTGACATTCTGAGTTGTTTTCATGAAACCTGCGCTTCCCCTACAAGAGTTCAACCTACCATTATAGGAAAACGTGTTTTCGTGAAGAAATCATGACAAACTAACACAAAATGAAGATTTCATTATAACTTGACATTCTGAGTTGTTTTCATGATACCTGCACTTCCCCTACAAGAGTTCGACCTACCATTATAGGAAAACGTGTTTTCGTGAAGAAATCATGACAAACTAACACAACATGAAGATTTCATTATAACTTGACATTTTGAGTTGTTTTCATGAAACCTGCGCTTCCCCTACAAGAGTTCGACCTACCATTATAGGAAAACGTGTTTTCGTGAAGAAATCATGACAAACTAACACAAAATGAAGATTTCATTATAACTTGACATTCTGAGATGTTTTCATGAAACCTGTGCTTCCCTATAAGAGTTCGACCTACCATTATAGGAAAACGTGTTTTCGTGAAGAAATCATGACAAACTAACACAAAATGAAGATTTCATTATAACTTGACATTCAGAGTTGTTTTCATGAAACCTGCGCTTCCCCTACAAGAGTTCAACCTACCATTATAGGAAAACGTGTTTTCGTGAAGAAATCATGACAAACTAACACAAAATGAAGATTTCATTATAACTTGACATTCTGAGTTGTTTTCATGAAACCTGCGCTTCCCCTACAAGAGTTCAACCTACCATTATAGGAAAACGTGTTTTCGTGAAGAAATCATGACAAACTAACACAAAATGACGATTTCATTATAACTTGACATTCTGAGTTGTTTTCATGAAACCTGCGCTTCCCCTACAAGAGTTCGACCTACCATTATAGGAAAACGTGTTTTCGTGAAGAAATCATGACAAACTAACACAAAATGAAGATTTCATTATAACTTGACATTCTGAGTTGTTTTCATGAAACCTGCGCTTCCCCTACAAGAGTTCGACCTACCATTATAGGAAAACGTGTTTTCGTGAAGAAATCATGACAAACTAACACAAATGAAGATTTCATTATAACTTGACATTCTGAGTTGTTTTCATGAAACCTGCGCTTCCCCTACAAGAGTTCGACCTACCATTATAGGAAAACGTGTTTTCGTGAAGAAATCATGACAAACTAACACAAAATGAAGATTTCATTATAACTTGACATTCTGAGTTGTTTTCATGAAACCTGCGCTTCCCCTACAAGAGTTCAACCTACCATTATAGGAAAACGTGTTTTCGTGAAGAAATCATGACAAACTAACACAAAATGAAGATTTCATTATAACTTGACATTCTGAGTTGTTTTCATGAAACCTGCGCTTCCCCTACAAGAGTTCAACCTACCATTATAGGAAAACGTGTTTTCGTGAAGAAATCATGACAAACTAACACAAAATGAAGATTTCATTATAACTTGACATTCTGAGTTGTTTTCATGAAACCTGCGCTTCCCCTACAAGAGTTCAACCTACCATTATAGGAAAACGTGTTTTCGTGAAGAAATCATGACAAACTAACACAAAATGAAGATTTCATTATAACTTGACATTCTGAGTTGTTTTCATGAAACCTGCGCTTCCCCTACAAGAGTTCAACCTACCATTATAGGAAAACGTGTTTTCGTGAAGAAATCATGACAAACTAACACAAAATGAAGATTTCATTATAACTTGACATTCTCAGTTGTTTTCATGATACCTGCGCTTCCCCTACAAGAGTTCGACCTACCATTATAGGAAAACGTGTTTTCGTGAAGAAATCATGACAAACTAACACAAAATGAAGATTTCATTATAACTTGACATTCTGAGTTGTTTTCATGAAACCTGCACTTCCCCTACAAGAGTTCGACCTTCCATTATAGGAAAACGTGTTTTCGTGAAGAAATCATGACAAACTAACACAACATGAAGATTTCTTTATAACTTGACATTCTGAGTTGTTTTCATGAAACCTGCGCTTCCCCTACAAGAGTTCGACCTAACATTATAGGAAAACGTGTTTTCGTGAAGAAATCATGACAAACTAACACAAAATGACGATTTCATTATAACTTGACATTCTGAGTTGTTTTCATGAAACCTGCGCTTCCCCTACAAGAGTTCGACCTACCATTATAGGAAAACGTGTTTTCGTGAAGAAATCATGACAAACTAACACAAAATGAAGATTTCATTATAACTTGACATTCTGAGTTGTTTTCATGAAACCTGCGCTTCCCCTACAAGAGTTCAACCTACCATTATAGGAAAACGTGTTTTCGTGAAGAAATCATGACAAACTAACACAAAATGAAGATTTCATTATAACTTGACATTCTGAGTTGTTTTCATGAAACCTGCGCTTCCCCTACAAGAGTTCAACCTACCATTATAGGAAAACGTGTTTTCGTGAAGAAATCATGACAAACTAACACAAAATGAAGATTTCATTATAACTTGACATTCTGAGTTGTTTTCATGAAACCTGCGCTTCCCCTATAAGAGTTCAACCTACCATTATAGGAAAACGTGTTTTCGTGAAGAAATCATGACAAACTAACACAAAATGAAGATTTCATTATAACTTGACATTCTGAGTTGTTTTCATGAAACCTGAGCTTCCCCTATAAGAGTTCAACCTACCATTATAGGAAAACGTGTTTTCGTGAAGAAATCATGACAAACTAACACAAAATGAAGATTTCATTATAACTTGACATTCTGAGTTGTTTTCATGAAACCTGCGCTTCCCCTACAAGAGTTCGACCTACCATTATAGGAAAACGTGTTTTCGTGAAGAAATCATGACAAACTAACACAAAATGAAGATTTCATTATAACTTGACATTCTGAGTTGTTTTCATGAAACCTGCGCTTCCCCTACAAGAGTTCGACCTACCATTATAGGAAAACGTGTTTTCGTGAAGAAATCATGACAAACTAACACAAAATGAAGATTTCATTATAACTTGACATTCTGAGTTGTTTTCATGAAACCTGCGCTTCCCCTACAAGAGTTCGACCTACCATTATAGGAAAACGTGTTTTCGTGAAGAAATCATGACAAACTAACACAAAATGAAGATTTCATTATAACTTGACATTCTGAGTTGTTTTCATGAAACCTGCGCTTCCCCTACAAGAGTTCAACCTACCATTATAGGAAAACGTGTTTTCGTGAAGAAATCATGACAAACTAACACAAAATGAAGATTTCATTATAACTTGACATTCTGAGTTGTTTTCATGAAACCTGCGCTTCCCCTACAAGAGTTCAACCTACCATTATAGGAAAACGTGTTTTCGTGAAGAAATCATGACAAACTAACACAAAATGAAGATTTCATTATAACTTGACATTCTGAGTTGTTTTCATGAAACCTGCGCTTCCCCTACAAGAGTTCAACCTACCATTATAGGAAAACGTGTTTTCGTGAAGAAATCATGACAAACTAACACAAAATGAAGATTTCATTATAACTTGACATTCTGAGTTGTTTTCATGAAACCTGCGCTTCCCCTACAAGAGTTCAACCTACCATTATAGGAAAACGTGTTTTCGTGAAGAAATCATGACAAACTAACACAAAATGAAGATTTCATTATAACTTGACATTCTCAGTTGTTTTCATGATACCTGCGCTTCCCCTACAAGAGTTCGACCTACCATTATAGGAAAACGTGTTTTCGTGAAGAAATCATGACAAACTAACACAAAATGAAGATTTCATTATAACTTGACATTCTGAGTTGTTTTCATGAAACCTGCGCTTCCCCTACAAGAGTTCGACCTACCATTATAGGAAAACGTGTTTTCGTGAAGAAATCATGACAAACTAACACAAAATGAAGATTTCATTATAACTTGACATTCTGAGTTGTTTTCATGAAACCTGCGCTTCCCCTACAAGAGTTCGACCTACCATTATAGGAAAACGTGTTTTCGTGAAGAAATCATGACAAACTAACACAAAATGAAGATTTCATTATAACTTGACATTCTGAGTTGTTTTCATGAAACCTGCGCTTCCCCTACAAGAGTTCGACCTTCCATTATAGGAAAACGTGTTTTCGTGAAGAAATCATGACAAACTAACACAACATGAAGATTTCTTTATAACTTGACATTCTGAGTTGTTTTCATGAAACCTGCGCTTCCCCTACAAGAGTTCGACCTACCATTATAGGAAAACGTGTTTTCGTGAAGAAATCATGACAAACTAACACAAAATGACGATTTCATTATAACTTGACATTCTGAGTTGTTTTCATGAAACCTGCGCTTCCCCTACAAGAGTTCAACCTACCATTATAGGAAAACGTGTTTTCGTGAAGAAATCATGACAAACTAACACAAAATGAAGATTTCATTATAACTTGACATTCTGAGTTGTTTTCATGAAACCTGCGCTTCCCCTACAAGAGTTCAACCTACCATTATAGGAAAACGTGTTTTCGTGAAGAAATCATGACAAACTAACACAAAATGAAGATTTCATTATAACTTGACATTCTGAGTTGTTTTCATGAAACCTGCGCTTCCCCTACAAGAGTTCAACCTACCATTATAGGAAAACGTGTTTTCGTGAAGAAATCATGACAAACTAACACAAAATGAAGATTTCATTATAACTTGACATTCTGAGTTGTTTTCATGAAACCTGCGCTTCCCCTATAAGAGTTCAACCTACCATTATAGGAAAACGTGTTTTCGTGAAGAAATCATGACAAACTAACACAAAATGAAGATTTCATTATAACTTGACATTCTGAGTTGTTTTCATGAAACCTGAGCTTCCCCTACAAGAGTTCAACCTACCATTATAGGAAACGTGTTTTCGTGAAGATATCATGACAAACTAACACAAAATGAAGATTTCATTATAACTTGACATTCTGAGTTGTTTTCATGATACCTGCGCTTCCCCTACAAGAGTTCGACCTACCATTATAGGAAAACGTGTTTTCGTGAAGAAATCATGACAAACTAACACAAAATGAAGATTTCATTATAACTTGACATTCTGAGTTGTTTTCATGAAACCTGCGCTTCCCCTACAAGAGTTCAACCTACCATTATAGGAAAACGTGTTTTCGTGAAGAAATCATGACAAACTAACACAAAATGAAGATTTCATTATAACTTGACATTCTGAGTTGTTTTCATGAAACCTGCGCTTCCCCTACAAGAGTTCAACCTACCATTATAGGAAAACGTGTTTTCGTGAAGAAATCATGACAAACTAACACAAAATGAAGATTTCATTATAACTTGACATTCTGAGTTGTTTTCATGAAACCTGCGCTTCCCCTACAAGAGTTCAACCTACCATTATAGGAAAACGTGTTTTCGTGAAGAAATCATGACAAACTAACACAAAATGAAGATTTCATTATAACTTGACATTCTGAGTTGTTTTCATGAAACCTGCGCTTCCCCTACAAGAGTTCAACCTACCATTATAGGAAAACGTGTTTTCGTGAAGAAATCATGACAAACTAACACAAAATGAAGATTTCATTATAACTTGACATTCTGAGTTGTTTTCATGAAACCTGCGCTTCCCCTACAAGAGTTCAACCTACCATTATAGGAAAACGTGTTTTCGTGAAGAAATCATGACAAACTAACACAAAATGAAGATTTCATTATAACTTGACATTCTCAGTTGTTTTCATGATACCTGCGCTTCCCCTACAAGAGTTCGACCTACCATTATAGGAAAACGTGTTTTCGTGAAGAAATCATGACAAACTAACACAAAATGAAGATTTCATTATAACTTGACATTCTGAGTTGTTTTCATGAAACCTGCGCTTCCCCTACAAGAGTTCGACCTACCATTATAGGAAAACGTGTTTTCGTGAAGAAATCATGACAAACTAACACAAAATGAAGATTTCATTATAACTTGACATTCTGAGTTGTTTTCATGAAACCTGCACTTCCCCTACAAGAGTTCGACCTTCCATTATAGGAAAACGTGTTTTCGTGAAGAAATCATGACAAACTAACACAACATGAAGATTTCTTTATAACTTGACATTCTGAGTTGTTTTCATGAAACCTGCGCTTCCCCTACAAGAGTTCAACCTAACATTATAGGAAAACGTGTTTTCGTGAAGAAATCATGACAAACTAACACAAAATGACGATTTCATTATAACTTGACATTCTGAGTTGTTTTCATGAAACCTGCGCTTCCCCTACAAGAGTTCGACCTACCATTATAGGAAAACGTGTTTTCGTGAAGAAATCATGACAAACTAACACAAAATGAAGATTTCATTATAACTTGACATTCTGAGTTGTTTTCATGAAACCTGCGCTTCCCCTACAAGAGTTCACCTACCATTATAGGAAAACGTGTTTTCGTGAAGAAATCATGACAAACTAACACAAAATGAAGATTTCATTATAACTTGACATTCTGAGTTGTTTTCATGAAACCTGCGCTTCCCCTACAAGAGTTCAACCTACCATTATAGGAAAACGTGTTTTCGTGAAGAAATCATGACAAACTAACACAAAATGAAGATTTCATTATAACTTGACATTCTGAGTTGTTTTCATGAAACCTGCGCTTCCCCTATAAGAGTTCAACCTACCATTATAGGAAAACGTGTTTTCGTGAAGAAATCATGACAAACTAACACAAAATGAAGATTTCATTATAACTTGACATTCTGAGTTGTTTTCATGAAACCTGAGCTTCCCCTATAAGAGTTCAACCTACCATTATAGGAAAACGTGTTTTCGTGAAGAAATCATGACAAACTAACACAAAATGAAGATTTCATTATAACTTGACATTCTGAGTTGTTTTCATGAAACCTGCGCTTCCCCTACAAGAGTTCGACCTACCATTATAGGAAAACGTGTTTTCGTGAAGAAATCATGACAAACTAACACAAAATGAAGATTTCATTATAACTTGACATTCTGAGTTGTTTTCATGAAACCTGCGCTTCCCCTACAAGAGTTCGACCTACCATTATAGGAAAACGTGTTTTCGTGAAGAAATCATGACAAACTAACACAAATGAAGATTTCATTATAACTTGACATTCTGAGTTGTTTTCATGAAACCTGCGCTTCCCCTACAAGAGTTCGACCTACCATTATAGGAAAACGTGTTTTCGTGAAGAAATCATGACAAACTAACACAAAATGAAGATTTCATTATAACTTGACATTCTGAGTTGTTTTCATGAAACCTGCGCTTCCCCTACAAGAGTTCAACCTACCATTATAGGAAAACGTGTTTTCGTGAAGAAATCATGACAAACTAACACAAAATGAAGATTTCATTATAACTTGACATTCTGAGTTGTTTTCATGAAACCTGCGCTTCCCCTACAAGAGTTCAACCTACCATTATAGGAAAACGTGTTTTCGTGAAGAAATCATGACAAACTAACACAAAATGAAGATTTCATTATAACTTGACATTCTGAGTTGTTTTCATGAAACCTGCGCTTCCCCTACAAGAGTTCAACCTACCATTATAGGAAAACGTGTTTTCGTGAAGAAATCATGACAAACTAACACAAAATGAAGATTTCATTATAACTTGACATTCTGAGTTGTTTTCATGAAACCTGCGCTTCCCCTACAAGAGTTCAACCTACCATTATAGGAAAACGTGTTTTCGTGAAGAAATCATGACAAACTAACACAAAATGAAGATTTCATTATAACTTGACATTCTCAGTTGTTTTCATGATACCTGCGCTTCCCCTACAAGAGTTCGACCTACCATTATAGGAAAACGTGTTTTCGTGAAGAAATCACGACAAACTAACACAAAATGAAGATTTCATTATAACTTGACATTCTGAGTTGTTTTCATGAAACCTGCGCTTCCCCTACAAGAGTTCGACCTACCATTATAGGAAAACGTGTTTTCGTGAAGAAATCATGACAAACTAACACAACATGAAGATTTCTTTATAACTTGACATTCTGAGTTGTTTTCATGAAACCTGCGCTTCCCCTACAAGAGTTCGACCTACCATTATAGGAAAACGTGTTTTCGTGAAGAAATCATGACAAACTAACACAAAATGACGATTTCATTATAACTTGACATTCTGAGTTGTTTTCATGAAACCTGCGCTTCCCCTACAAGAGTTCGACCTACCATTATAGGAAAACGTGTTTTCGTGAAGAAATCATGACAAACTAACACAAAATGAAGATTTCATTATAACTTGACATTCTGAGTTGTTTTCATGAAACCTGCGCTTCCCCTACAAGAGTTCAACCTACCATTATAGGAAAACGTGTTTTCGTGAAGAAATCATGACAAACTAACACAAAATGAAGATTTCATTATAACTTGACATTCTGAGTTGTTTTCATGAAACCTGCGCTTCCCCTATAAGAGTTCAACCTACCATTATAGGAAAACGTGTTTTCGTGAAGAAATCATGACAAACTAACACAAAATGAAGATTTCATTATAACTTGACATTCTGAGTTGTTTTCATGAAACCTGCGCTTCCCCTATAAGAGTTCAACCTACCATTATAGGAAAACGTGTTTTCGTGAAGAAATCATGACAAACTAACACAAAATGAAGATTTCATTATAACTTGACATTCTGAGTTGTTTTCATGAAACCTGAGCTTCCCCTACAAGAGTTCAACCTACCATTATAGGAAAACGTGTTTTCGTGAAGATATCATGACAAACTAACACAAAATGAAGATTTCATTATAACTTGACATTCTGAGTTGTTTTCATGATACCTGCGCTTCCCCTACAAGAGTTCGACCTACCATTATAGGAAAACGTGTTTTCGTGAAGAAATCATGACAAACTAACACAAAATGAAGATTTCATTATAACTTGACATTCTGAGTTGTTTTCATGAAACCTGCGCTTCCCCTACAAGAGTTCAACCTACCATTATAGGAAAACGTGTTTTCGTGAAGAAATCATGACAAACTAACACAAAATGAAGATTTCATTATAACTTGACATTCTGAGTTGTTTTCATGAAACCTGCGCTTCCCCTACAAGAGTTCAACCTACCATTATAGGAAAACGTGTTTTCGTGAAGAAATCATGACAAACTAACACAAAATGAAGATTTCATTATAACTTGACATTCTGAGTTGTTTTCATGAAACCTGCGCTTCCCCTACAAGAGTTCAACCTACCATTATAGGAAAACGTGTTTTCGTGAAGAAATCATGACAAACTAACACAAAATGAAGATTTCATTATAACTTGACATTCTGAGTTGTTTTCATGAAACCTGCGCTTCCCCTACAAGAGTTCAACCTACCATTATAGGAAAACGTGTTTTCGTGAAGAAATCATGACAAACTAACACAAAATGAAGATTTCATTATAACTTGACATTCTGAGTTGTTTTCATGAAACCTGCGCTTCCCCTACAAGAGTTCAACCTACCATTATAGGAAAACGTGTTTTCGTGAAGAAATCATGACAAACTAACACAAAATGAAGATTTCATTATAACTTGACATTCTGAGTTGTTTTCATGAAACCTGCGCTTCCCCTATAAGAGTTCAACCTACCATTATAGGAAAACGTGTTTTCGTGAAGAAATCATGACAAACTAACACAAAATGAAGATTTCATTATAACTTGACATTCTGAGTTGTTTTCATGAAACCTGAGCTTCCCCTATAAGAGTTCAACCTACCATTATAGGAAAACGTGTTTTCGTGAAGAAATCATGACAAACTAACACAAAATGAAGATTTCATTATAACTTGACATTCTGAGTTGTTTTCATGATACCTGCGCTTCCCCTACAAGAGTTCGACTTACCATTATAGGAAAACGTGTTTTCGTGAAGAAATCATGACAAACTAACACAAAATGAAGATTTCATTATAACTTGACATTCTGAGTTGTTTTCATGAAACCTGCGCTTCCCCTACAAGAGTTCAACCTACCATTATAGGAAAACGTGTTTTCGTGAAGAAATCATGACAAACTAACACAAAATGAAGATTTCATTATAACTTGACATTCTGAGTTGTTTTCATGAAACCTGAGCTTCCCCTATAAGAGTTCAACCTACCATTATAGGAAAACGTGTTTTCGTGAAGAAATCATGACAAACTAACACAAAATGAAGATTTCATTATAACTTGACATTCTGAGTTGTTTTCATGAAACCTGCGCTTCCCCTACAAGAGTTCGACCTACCATTATAGGAAAACGTGTTTTCGTGAAGAAATCATGACAAACTAACACAAAATGAAGATTTCATTATAACTTGACATTCTGAGTTGTTTTCATGAAACCTGCGCTTCCCCTACAAGAGTTCGACCTACCATTATAGGAAAACGTGTTTTCGTGAAGAAATCATGACAAACTAACACAAAATGAAGATTTCATTATAACTTGACATTCTGAGTTGTTTTCATGAAACCTGCGCTTCCCCTACAAGAGTTCGACCTACCATTATAGGAAAACGTGTTTTCGTGAAGAAATCATGACAAACTAACACAAAATGAAGATTTCATTATAACTTGACATTCTGAGTTGTTTTCATGAAACCTGCGCTTCCCCTACAAGAGTTCAACCTACCATTATAGGAAAACGTGTTTTCGTGAAGAAATCATGACAAACTAACACAAAATGAAGATTTCATTATAACTTGACATTCTGAGTTGTTTTCATGAAACCTGCGCTTCCCCTACAAGAGTTCAACCTACCATTATAGGAAAACGTGTTTTCGTGAAGAAATCATGACAAACTAACACAAAATGAAGATTTCATTATAACTTGACATTCTGAGTTGTTTTCATGAAACCTGCGCTTCCCCTACAAGAGTTCAACCTACCATTATAGGAAAACGTGTTTTCGTGAAGAAATCATGACAAACTAACACAAAATGAAGATTTCATTATAACTTGACATTCTCAGTTGTTTTCATGATACCTGCGCTTCCCCTACAAGAGTTCGACCTACCATTATAGGAAAACGTGTTTTCGTGAAGAAATCATGACAAACTAACACAAAATGAAGATTTCATTATAACTTGACATTCTGAGTTGTTTTCATGAAACCTGCGCTTCCCCTACAAGAGTTCGACCTACCATTATAGGAAAACGTGTTTTCGTGAAGAAATCATGACAAACTAACACAAAATGAAGATTTCATTATAACTTGACATTCTGAGTTGTTTTCATGAAACCTGCGCTTCCCCTACAAGAGTTCGACCTACCATTATAGGAAAACGTGTTTTCGTGAAGAAATCATGACAAACTAACACAAAATGAAGATTTCATTATAACTTGACATTCTGAGTTGTTTTCATGAAACCTGCGCTTCCCCTACAAGAGTTCGACCTTCCATTATAGGAAAACGTGTTTTCGTGAAGAAATCATGACAAACTAACACAACATGAAGATTTCTTTATAACTTGACATTCTGAGTTGTTTTCATGAAACCTGCGCTTCCCCTACAAGAGTTCGACCTACCATTATAGGAAAACGTGTTTTCGTGAAGAAATCATGACAAACTAACACAAAATGACGATTTCATTATAACTTGACATTCTGAGTTGTTTTCATGAAACCTGCGCTTCCCCTACAAGAGTTCAACCTACCATTATAGGAAAACGTGTTTTCGTGAAGAAATCATGACAAACTAACACAAAATGAAGATTTCATTATAACTTGACATTCTGAGTTGTTTTCATGAAACCTGCGCTTCCCCTACAAGAGTTCAACCTACCATTATAGGAAAACGTGTTTTCGTGAAGAAATCATGACAAACTAACACAAAATGAAGATTTCATTATAACTTGACATTCTGAGTTGTTTTCATGAAACCTGCGCTTCCCCTACAAGAGTTCAACCTACCATTATAGGAAAACGTGTTTTCGTGAAGAAATCATGACAAACTAACACAAAATGAAGATTTCATTATAACTTGACATTCTAAGTTGTTTTCATGAAACCTGCGCTTCCCCTATAAGAGTTCAACCTACCATTATAGGAAAACGTGTTTTCGTGAAGAAATCATGACAAACTAACACAAAATGAAGATTTCATTATAACTTGACATTCTGAGTTGTTTTCATGAAACCTGAGCTTCCCCTACAAGAGTTCAACCTACCATTATAGGAAAACGTGTTTTCGTGAAGATATCATGACAAACTAACACAAAATGAAGATTTCATTATAACTTGACATTCTGAGTTGTTTTCATGATACCTGCGCTTCCCCTACAAGAGTTCGACCTACCATTATAGGAAAACGTGTTTTCGTGAAGAAATCATGACAAACTAACACAAAATGAAGATTTCATTATAACTTGACATTCTGAGTTGTTTTCATGAAACCTGCGCTTCCCCTACAAGAGTTCAACCTACCATTATAGGAAAACGTGTTTTCGTGAAGAAATCATGACAAACTAACACAAAATGAAGATTTCATTATAACTTGACATTCTGAGTTGTTTTCATGAAACCTGCGCTTCCCCTACAAGAGTTCAACCTACCATTATAGGAAAACGTGTTTTCGTGAAGAAATCATGACAAACTAACACAAAATGAAGATTTCATTATAACTTGACATTCTGAGTTGTTTTCATGAAACCTGAGCTTCCCCTATAAGAGTTCAACCTACCATTATAGGAAAACGTGTTTTCGTGAAGAAATCATGACAAACTAACACAAAATGAAGATTTCATTATAACTTGACATTCTGAGTTGTTTTCATGAAACCTGCGCTTCCCCTACAAGAGTTCGACCTACCATTATAGGAAAACGTGTTTTCGTGAAGAAATCATGACAAACTAACACAAAATGAAGATTTCATTATAACTTGACATTCTGAGTTGTTTTCATGAAACCTGCGCTTCCCCTACAAGAGTTCGACCTACCATTATAGGAAAACGTGTTTTCGTGAAGAAATCATGACAAACTAACACAAAATGAAGATTTCATTATAACTTGACATTCTGAGTTGTTTTCATGAAACCTGCGCTTCCCCTACAAGAGTTCGACCTACCATTATAGGAAAACGTGTTTTCGTGAAGAAATCATGACAAACTAACACAAAATGAAGATTTCATTATAACTTGACATTCTGAGTTGTTTTCATGAAACCTGCGCTTCCCCTACAAGAGTTCAACCTACCATTATAGGAAAACGTGTTTTCGTGAAGAAATCATGACAAACTAACACAAAATGAAGATTTCATTATAACTTGACATTCTGAGTTGTTTTCATGAAACCTGCGCTTCCCCTACAAGAGTTCAACCTACCATTATAGGAAAACGTGTTTTCGTGAAGAAATCATGACAAACTAACACAAAATGAAGATTTCATTATAACTTGACATTCTGAGTTGTTTTCATGAAACCTGCGCTTCCCCTACAAGAGTTCAACCTACCATTATAGGAAAACGTGTTTTCGTGAAGAAATCATGACAAACTAACACAAAATGAAGATTTCATTATAACTTGACATTCTCAGTTGTTTTCATGATACCTGCGCTTCCCCTACAAGAGTTCGACCTACCATTATAGGAAAACGTGTTTTCGTGAAGAAATCATGACAAACTAACACAAAATGAAGATTTCATTATAACTTGACATTCTGAGTTGTTTTCATGAAACCTGCGCTTCCCCTACAAGAGTTCGACCTACCATTATAGGAAAACGTGTTTTCGTGAAGAAATCATGACAAACTAACACAAAATGAAGATTTCATTATAACTTGACATTCTGAGTTGTTTTCATGAAACCTGCGCTTCCCCTACAAGAGTTCGACCTACCATTATAGGAAAACGTGTTTTCGTGAAGAAATCATGACAAACTAACACAAAATGAAGATTTCATTATAACTTGACATTCTGAGTTGTTTTCATGAAACCTGCGCTTCCCCTACAAGAGTTCGACCTTCCATTATAGGAAAACGTGTTTTCGTGAAGAAATCATGACAAACTAACACAACATGAAGATTTCTTTATAACTTGACATTCTGAGTTGTTTTCATGAAACCTGCGCTTCCCCTACAAGAGTTCGACCTACCATTATAGGAAAACGTGTTTTCGTGAAGAAATCATGACAAACTAACACAAAATGACGATTTCATTATAACTTGACATTCTGAGTTGTTTTCATGAAACCTGCGCTTCCCCTACAAGAGTTCAACCTACCATTATAGGAAAACGTGTTTTCGTGAAGAAATCATGACAAACTAACACAAAATGAAGATTTCATTATAACTTGACATTCTGAGTTGTTTTCATGAAACCTGCGCTTCCCCTACAAGAGTTCAACCTACCATTATAGGAAAACGTGTTTTCGTGAAGAAATCATGACAAACTAACACAAAATGAAGATTTCATTATAACTTGACATTCTGAGTTGTTTTCATGAAACCTGCGCTTCCCCTACAAGAGTTCAACCTACCATTATAGGAAAACGTGTTTTCGTGAAGAAATCATGACAAACTAACACAAAATGAAGATTTCATTATAACTTGACATTCTGAGTTGTTTTCATGAAACCTGCGCTTCCCCTATAAGAGTTCAACCTACCATTATAGGAAAACGTGTTTTCGTGAAGAAATCATGACAAACTAACACAAAATGAAGATTTCATTATAACTTGACATTCTGAGTTGTTTTCATGAAACCTGAGCTTCCCCTACAAGAGTTCAACCTACCATTATAGGAAAACGTGTTTTCGTGAAGATATCATGACAAACTAACACAAAATGAAGATTTCATTATAACTTGACATTCTGAGTTGTTTTCATGATACCTGCGCTTCCCCTACAAGAGTTCGACCTACCATTATAGGAAAACGTGTTTTCGTGAAGAAATCATGACAAACTAACACAAAATGAAGATTTCATTATAACTTGACATTCTGAGTTGTTTTCATGAAACCTGCGCTTCCCCTACAAGAGTTCAACCTACCATTATAGGAAAACGTGTTTTCGTGAAGAAATCATGACAAACTAACACAAAATGAAGATTTCATTATAACTTGACATTCTGAGTTGTTTTCATGAAACCTGCGCTTCCCCTACAAGAGTTCAACCTACCATTATAGGAAAACGTGTTTTCGTGAAGAAATCATGACAAACTAACACAAAATGAAGATTTCATTATAACTTGACATTCTGAGTTGTTTTCATGAAACCTGCGCTTCCCCTACAAGAGTTCAACCTACCATTATAGGAAAACGTGTTTTCGTGAAGAAATCATGACAAACTAACACAAAATGAAGATTTCATTATAACTTGACATTCTGAGTTGTTTTCATGAAACCTGCGCTTCCCCTACAAGAGTTCAACCTACCATTATAGGAAAACGTGTTTTCGTGAAGAAATCATGACAAACTAACACAAAATGAAGATTTCATTATAACTTGACATTCTGAGTTGTTTTCATGAAACCTGCGCTTCCCCTACAAGAGTTCAACCTACCATTATAGGAAAACGTGTTTTCGTGAAGAAATCATGACAAACTAACACAAAATGAAGATTTCATTATAACTTGACATTCTCAGTTGTTTTCATGATACCTGCGCTTCCCCTACAAGAGTTCGACCTACCATTATAGGAAAACGTGTTTTCGTGAAGAAATCATGACAAACTAACACAAAATGAAGATTTCATTATAACTTGACATTCTGAGTTGTTTTCATGAAACCTGCGCTTCCCCTACAAGAGTTCGACCTACCATTATAGGAAAACGTGTTTTCGTGAAGAAATCATGACAAACTAACACAAAATGAAGATTTCATTATAACTTGACATTCTGAGTTGTTTTCATGAAACCTGCACTTCCCCTACAAGAGTTCGACCTTCCATTATAGGAAAACGTGTTTTCGTGAAGAAATCATGACAAACTAACACAACATGAAGATTTCTTTATAACTTGACATTCTGAGTTGTTTTCATGAAACCTGCGCTTCCCCTACAAGAGTTCAACCTAACATTATAGGAAAACGTGTTTTCGTGAAGAAATCATGACAAACTAACACAAAATGACGATTTCATTATAACTTGACATTCTGAGTTGTTTTCATGAAACCTGCGCTTCCCCTACAAGAGTTCGACCTACCATTATAGGAAAACGTGTTTTCGTGAAGAAATCATGACAAACTAACACAAAATGAAGATTTCATTATAACTTGACATTCTGAGTTGTTTTCATGAAACCTGCGCTTCCCCTACAAGAGTTCAACCTACCATTATAGGAAAACGTGTTTTCGTGAAGAAATCATGACAAACTAACACAAAATGAAGATTTCATTATAACTTGACATTCTGAGTTGTTTTCATGAAACCTGCGCTTCCCCTATAAGAGTTCAACCTACCATTATAGGAAAACGTGTTTTCGTGAAGAAATCATGACAAACTAACACAAAATGAAGATTTCATTATAACTTGACATTCTGAGTTGTTTTCATGAAACCTGAGCTTCCCCTATAAGAGTTCAACCTACCATTATAGGAAAACGTGTTTTCGTGAAGAAATCATGACAAACTAACACAAAATGAAGATTTCATTATAACTTGACATTCTGAGTTGTTTTCATGAAACCTGCGCTTCCCCTACAAGAGTTCGACCTACCATTATAGGAAAACGTGTTTTCGTGAAGAAATCATGACAAACTAACACAAAATGAAGATTTCATTATAACTTGACATTCTGAGTTGTTTTCATGAAACCTGCGCTTCCCCTACAAGAGTTCGACCTACCATTATAGGAAAACGTGTTTTCGTGAAGAAATCATGACAAACTAACACAAAATGAAGATTTCATTATAACTTGACATTCTGAGTTGTTTTCATGAAACCTGCGCTTCCCCTACAAGAGTTCGACCTACCATTATAGGAAAACGTGTTTTCGTGAAGAAATCATGACAAACTAACACAAAATGAAGATTTCATTATAACTTGACATTCTGAGTTGTTTTCATGAAACCTGCGCTTCCCCTACAAGAGTTCAACCTACCATTATAGGAAAACGTGTTTTCGTGAAGAAATCATGACAAACTAACACAAAATGAAGATTTCATTATAACTTGACATTCTGAGTTGTTTTCATGAAACCTGCGCTTCCCCTACAAGAGTTCAACCTACCATTATAGGAAAACGTGTTTTCGTGAAGAAATCATGACAAACTAACACAAAATGAAGATTTCATTATAACTTGACATTCTGAGTTGTTTTCATGAAACCTGCGCTTCCCCTACAAGAGTTCAACCTACCATTATAGGAAAACGTGTTTTCGTGAAGAAATCATGACAAACTAACACAAAATGAAGATTTCATTATAACTTGACATTCTGAGTTGTTTTCATGAAACCTGCGCTTCCCCTACAAGAGTTCAACCTACCATTATAGGAAAACGTGTTTTCGTGAAGAAATCATGACAAACTAACACAAAATGAAGATTTCATTATAACTTGACATTCTCAGTTGTTTTCATGATACCTGCGCTTCCCCTACAAGAGTTCGACCTACCATTATAGGAAAACGTGTTTTCGTGAAGAAATCACGACAAACTAACACAAAATGAAGATTTCATTATAACTTGACATTCTGAGTTGTTTTCATGAAACCTGCGCTTCCCCTACAAGAGTTCGACCTACCATTATAGGAAAACGTGTTTTCGTGAAGAAATCATGACAAACTAACACAAAATGAAGATTTCATTATAACTTGACATTCTGAGTTGTTTTCATGAAACCTGCGCTTCCCCTACAAGAGTTCGACCTTCCATTATAGGAAAACGTGTTTTCGTGAAGAAATCATGACAAACTAACACAACATGAAGATTTCTTTATAACTTGACATTCTGAGTTGTTTTCATGAAACCTGCGCTTCCCCTACAAGAGTTCGACCTACCATTATAGGAAAACGTGTTTTCGTGAAGAAATCATGACAAACTAACACAAAATGACGATTTCATTATAACTTGACATTCTGAGTTGTTTTCATGAAACCTGCGCTTCCCCTACAAGAGTTCGACCTACCATTATAGGAAAACGTGTTTTCGTGAAGAAATCATGACAAACTAACACAAAATGAAGATTTCATTATAACTTGACATTCTGAGTTGTTTTCATGAAACCTGCGCTTCCCCTACAAGAGTTCAACCTACCATTATAGGAAAACGTGTTTTCGTGAAGAAATCATGACAAACTAACACAAAATGAAGATTTCATTATAACTTGACATTCTGAGTTGTTTTCATGAAACCTGCGCTTCCCCTATAAGAGTTCAACCTACCATTATAGGAAAACGTGTTTTCGTGAAGAAATCATGACAAACTAACACAAAATGAAGATTTCATTATAACTTGACATTCTGAGTTGTTTTCATGAAACCTGCGCTTCCCCTATAAGAGTTCAACCTACCATTATAGGAAAACGTGTTTTCGTGAAGAAATCATGACAAACTAACACAAAATGAAGATTTCATTATAACTTGACATTCTGAGTTGTTTTCATGAAACCTGAGCTTCCCCTATAAGAGTTCAACCTACCATTATAGGAAAACGTGTTTTCGTGAAGAAATCATGACAAACTAACACAAAATGAAGATTTCATTATAACTTGACATTCTGAGTTGTTTTCATGAAACCTGCGCTTCCCCTACAAGAGTTCGACCTACCATTATAGGAAAACGTGTTTTCGTGAAGAAATCATGACAAACTAACACAAAATGAAGATTTCATTATAACTTGACATTCTGAGTTGTTTTCATGAAACCTGCGCTTCCCCTACAAGAGTTCGACCTACCATTATAGGAAAACGTGTTTTCGTGAAGAAATCATGACAAACTAACACAAAATGAAGATTTCATTATAACTTGACATTCTGAGTTGTTTTCATGAAACCTGCGCTTCCCCTACAAGAGTTCGACCTACCATTATAGGAAAACGTGTTTTCGTGAAGAAATCATGACAAACTAACACAAAATGAAGATTTCATTATAACTTGACATTCTGAGTTGTTTTCATGAAACCTGCGCTTCCCCTACAAGAGTTCAACCTACCATTATAGGAAAACGTGTTTTCGTGAAGAAATCATGACAAACTAACACAAAATGAAGATTTCATTATAACTTGACATTCTGAGTTGTTTTCATGAAACCTGCGCTTCCCCTACAAGAGTTCAACCTACCATTATAGGAAAACGTGTTTTCGTGAAGAAATCATGACAAACTAACACAAAATGAAGATTTCATTATAACTTGACATTCTGAGTTGTTTTCATGAAACCTGCGCTTCCCCTACAAGAGTTCAACCTACCATTATAGGAAAACGTGTTTTCGTGAAGAAATCATGACAAACTAACACAAAATGAAGATTTCATTATAACTTGACATTCTGAGTTGTTTTCATGAAACCTGCGCTTCCCCTACAAGAGTTCAACCTACCATTATAGGAAAACGTGTTTTCGTGAAGAAATCATGACAAACTAACACAAAATGAAGATTTCATTATAACTTGACATTCTCAGTTGTTTTCATGATACCTGCGCTTCCCCTACAAGAGTTCGACCTACCATTATAGGAAAACGTGTTTTCGTGAAGAAATCACGACAAACTAACACAAAATGAAGATTTCATTATAACTTGACATTCTGAGTTGTTTTCATGAAACCTGCGCTTCCCCTACAAGAGTTCGACCTACCATTATAGGAAAACGTGTTTTCGTGAAGAAATCATGACAAACTAACACAAAATGAAGATTTCATTATAACTTGACATTCTGAGTTGTTTTCATGAAACCTGCGCTTCCCCTACAAGAGTTCGACCTTCCATTATAGGAAAACGTGTTTTCGTGAAGAAATCATGACAAACTAACACAACATGAAGATTTCTTTATAACTTGACATTCTGAGTTGTTTTCATGAAACCTGCGCTTCCCCTACAAGAGTTCGACCTACCATTATAGGAAAACGTGTTTTCGTGAAGAAATCATGACAAACTAACACAAAATGACGATTTCATTATAACTTGACATTCTGAGTTGTTTTCATGAAACCTGCGCTTCCCCTACAAGAGTTCGACCTACCATTATAGGAAAACGTGTTTTCGTGAAGAAATCATGACAAACTAACACAAAATGAAGATTTCATTATAACTTGACATTCTGAGTTGTTTTCATGAAACCTGCGCTTCCCCTACAAGAGTTCAACCTACCATTATAGGAAAACGTGTTTTCGTGAAGAAATCATGACAAACTAACACAAAATGAAGATTTCATTATAACTTGACATTCTGAGTTGTTTTCATGAAACCTGCGCTTCCCCTATAAGAGTTCAACCTACCATTATAGGAAAACGTGTTTTCGTGAAGAAATCATGACAAACTAACACAAAATGAAGATTTCATTATAACTTGACATTCTGAGTTGTTTTCATGAAACCTGCGCTTCCCCTATAAGAGTTCAACCTACCATTATAGGAAAACGTGTTTTCGTGAAGAAATCATGACAAACTAACACAAAATGAAGATTTCATTATAACTTGACATTCTGAGTTGTTTTCATGAAACCTGAGCTTCCCCTACAAGAGTTCAACCTACCATTATAGGAAAACGTGTTTTCGTGAAGATATCATGACAAACTAACACAAAATGAAGATTTCATTATAACTTGACATTCTGAGTTGTTTTCATGATACCTGCGCTTCCCCTACAAGAGTTCGACCTACCATTATAGGAAAACGTGTTTTCGTGAAGAAATCATGACAAACTAACACAAAATGAAGATTTCATTATAACTTGACATTCTGAGTTGTTTTCATGAAACCTGCGCTTCCCCTACAAGAGTTCAACCTACCATTATAGGAAAACGTGTTTTCGTGAAGAAATCATGACAAACTAACACAAAATGAAGATTTCATTATAACTTGACATTCTGAGTTGTTTTCATGAAACCTGCGCTTCCCCTACAAGAGTTCAACCTACCATTATAGGAAAACGTGTTTTCGTGAAGAAATCATGACAAACTAACACAAAATGAAGATTTCATTATAACTTGACATTCTGAGTTGTTTTCATGAAACCTGCGCTTCCCCTACAAGAGTTCGACCTACCATTATAGGAAAACGTGTTTTCGTGAAGAAATCATGACAAACTAACACAAAATGAAGATTTCATTATAACTTGACATTCTGAGTTGTTTTCATGAAACCTGCGCTTCCCCTACAAGAGTTCAACCTACCATTATAGGAAAACGTGTTTTCGTGAAGAAATCATGACAAACTAACACAAAATGAAGATTTCATTATAACTTGACATTCTGAGTTGTTTTCATGAAACCTGCGCTTCCCCTACAAGAGTTCAACCTACCATTATAGGAAAACGTGTTTTCGTGAAGAAATCATGACAAACTAACACAAAATGAAGATTTCATTATAACTTGACATTCTGAGTTGTTTTCATGAAACCTGCGCTTCCCCTATAAGAGTTCAACCTACCATTATAGGAAAACGTGTTTTCGTGAAGAAATCATGACAAACTAACACAAAATGAAGATTTCATTATAACTTGACATTCTGAGTTGTTTTCATGAAACCTGAGCTTCCCCTATAAGAGTTCAACCTACCATTATAGGAAAACGTGTTTTCGTGAAGAAATCATGACAAACTAACACAAAATGAAGATTTCATTATAACTTGACATTCTGAGTTGTTTTCATGATACCTGCGCTTCCCCTACAAGAGTTCGACTTACCATTATAGGAAAACGTGTTTTCGTGAAGAAATCATGACAAACTAACACAAAATGAAGATTTCATTATAACTTGACATTCTGAGTTGTTTTCATGAAACCTGCGCTTCCCCTACAAGAGTTCGACCTACCATTATAGGAAAACGTGTTTTCGTGAAGAAATCATGACAAACTAACACAAAATGAAGATTTCATTATAACTTGACATTCTGAGTTGTTTTCATGAAACCTGCGCTTCCCCTACAAGAGTTCGACCTACCATTATAGGAAAACGTGTTTTCGTGAAGAAATCATGACAAACTAACACAAAATGAAGATTTCATTATAACTTGACATTCTGAGTTGTTTTCATGAAACCTGCGCTTCCCCTACAAGAGTTCGACCTACCATTATAGGAAAACGTGTTTTCGTGAAGAAATCATGACAAACTAACACAAAATGAAGATTTCATTATAACTTGACATTCTGAGTTGTTTTCATGAAACCTGCGCTTCCCCTACAAGAGTTCGACCTACCATTATAGGAAAACGTGTTTTCGTGAAGAAATCATGACAAACTAACACAAAATGAAGATTTCATTATAACTTGACATTCTGAGTTGTTTTCATGAAACCTGCGCTTCCCCTACAAGAGTTCAACCTACCATTATAGGAAAACGTGTTTTCGTGAAGAAATCATGACAAACTAACACAAAATGAAGATTTCATTATAACTTGACATTCTGAGTTGTTTTCATGAAACCTGCGCTTCCCCTACAAGAGTTCAACCTACCATTATAGGAAAACGTGTTTTCGTGAAGAAATCATGACAAACTAACACAAAATGAAGATTTCATTATAACTTGACATTCTGAGTTGTTTTCATGAAACCTGCGCTTCCCCTACAAGAGTTCGACCTACCATTATAGGAAAACGTGTTTTCGTGAAGAAATCATGACAAACTAACACAAAATGAAGATTTCATTATAACTTGACATTCTGAGTTGTTTTCATGAAACCTGCGCTTCCCCTACAAGAGTTCAACCTACCATTATAGGAAAACGTGTTATCGTGAAGAAATCATGACAAACTAACACAAAACGAAGATTTCATTATAACTTGACATTCTGAGTTGTTTTCATGAAACCTGCGCTTCCCCTACAAGAGTTCGACCTACCATTATAGGAAAACGTGTTTTCGTGAAGAAATCATGACAAACTAACACAAAATGAAGATTTCATTATAACTTGACATTCTGAGATGTTTTCATGAAACCTGCGCTTCCCCTATAAGAGTTCGACCTACCATTATAGGAAAACGTGTTTTCGTGAAGAAATCATGACAAACTAACACAAAATGAAGATTTCATTATAACTTGACATTCTGAGTTGTTTTCATGAAACCTGCGCTTCCCCTACAAGAGTTCGACCTACCATTATAGGAAAACGTGTTTTCGTGAAGAAATCATGACAAACTAACACAAAATGAAGATTTCATTATAACTTGACATTCTGAGTTGTTTTCATGAAACCTGCGCATCCCCTACAAGAGTTCAACCTACCATTATAGGAAAACGTGTTTTCGTGAAGAAATCATGACAAACTAACACAAAATGAAGATTTCATTATAACTTGACATTCTGAGTTGTTTTCATGAAACCTGCGCTTCCCCTACAAGAGTTCAACCTACCATTATAGGAAAACGTGTTTTCGTGAAGAAATCATGAGAAACTAACACAAAATGAAGATTTCATTATAACTTGACATTCTGAGTTGTTTTCATGATACCTACGCTTCCCCTACAAGAGTTCGACCTACCATTATAGGAAAACGTGTTTTCGTGAAGAAATCATGACAAACTAACACAAAATGAAGATTTCATTATAACTTGACATTCTGAGTTGTTTTCATGAAACCTGCGCTTCCCCTACAAGAGTTCAACCTACCATTATAGGAAAACGTGTTTTCGTGAAGAAATCATGACAAACTAACACAAAATGAAGATTTCATTATAACTTGACATTCTGAGTTGTTTTCATGAAACCTGCACTTCCCCTATAAGAGTTCAACCTACCATTATAGGAAAATGTGTTTTCGTGAAGAAATCATGACAAACTAACACAAAATGAAGATTTCATTATAACTTGACATTCTGAGTTGTTTTCATGAAACCTGCGCTTCCCCTACAAGAGTTCAACCTACCATTATAGGAAAACGTGTTTTCGTGAAGAAATCATGAGAAACTAACACAAAATGAAGATTTCATTATAACTTGACATTCTGAGTTGTTTTCATGAAACCTGCGCTTCCCCTATAAGAGTTCGACCTACCATTATAGGAAAACGTGTTTTCGTGAAGAAATCATGACAAACTAACACAAAATGAAGATTTCATTATAACTTGACATTCTGAGTTGTTTTCATGAAACCTGCGCTTCCCCTACAAGAGTTCAACCTACCATTATAGGAAAACGTGTTTTCGTGAAGAAATCATGACAAACTAACACAAAATGAAGATTTCATGATAACTTGACATTCTGAGTTGTTTTCATGAAACCTGCGCTTCCCCTACAAGAGTTCGACCTACCATTAAAGGAAAACGTGTTTTCGTGAAGAAATCATGACAAACTAACACAAAATGAAGATTTCATTATAACTTGACATTCTGAGTTGTTTTCATGAAACCTGCGCTTCCCCTACAAGAGTTCAACCTACCATTATAGGAAAACGTGTTTTCGTGAAGAAATCATGAGAAACTAACACAAAATGAAGATTTCATTATAACTTGACATTCTGAGTTGTTTTCATGAAACCTGCGCTTCCCCTATAAGAGTTCGACCTACCATTATAGGAAAACGTGTTTTCGTGAAGAAATCATGACAAACTAACACAAAATGAAGATTTCATTATAACTTGACATTCTGAGTTGTTTTCATGAAACCTGCGCTTCCCCTACAAGAGTTCAACCTACCATTATAGGAAAACGTGTTTTCGTGAAGAAATCATGACAAACTAACACAAAATGAAGATTTCATGATAACTTGACATTCTGAGTTGTTTTCATGAAACCTGCGCTTCCCCTACAAGAGTTCGACCTACCATTAAAGGAAAACGTGTTTTCGTGAAGAAATCATGACAAACTGACACAAAATGAAGATTTCATTATAACTTGACATTCTGAGTTGTTTTCATGAAACCTGCGCTTCCCCTACAAGAGTTCAACCTACCATTATAGGAAAACGTGTTTTCGTGAAGAAATCATGACAAACTAACACAAAATGAAGATTTCATTATAACTTGACATTCTGAGTTGTTTTCATGATACCTGCGCTTCCCCTACAAGAGTTCGACTTACCATTATAGGAAAACGTGTTTTCGTGAAGAAATCATGACAAACTAACACAAAATGAAGATTTCATTATAACTTGACATTCTGAGTTGTTTTCATGAAACCTGCGCTTCCCCTACAAGAGTTCGACCTACCATTATAGGAAAACGTGTTTTCGTGAAGAAATCATGACAAACTAACACAAAATGAAGATTTCATTATAACTTGACATTCTGAGTTGTTTTCATGAAACCTGCGCTTCCCCTACAAGAGTTCGACCTACCATTATAGGAAAACGTGTTTTCGTGAAGAAATCATGACAAACTAACACAAAATGAAGATTTCATTATAACTTGACATTCTGAGTTGTTTTCATGAAACCTGCGCTTCCCCTACAAGAGTTCGACCTACCATTATAGGAAAACGTGTTTTCGTGAAGAAATCATGACAAACTAACACAAAATGAAGATTTCATTATAACTTGACATTCTGAGTTGTTTTCATGAAACCTGCGCTTCCCCTACAAGAGTTCGACCTACCATTATAGGAAAACGTGTTTTCGTGAAGAAATCATGACAAACTAACACAAAATGAAGATTTCATTATAACTTGACATTCTGAGTTGTTTTCATGAAACCTGCGCTTCCCCTACAAGAGTTCAACCTACCATTATAGGAAAACGTGTTTTCGTGAAGAAATCATGACAAACTAACACAAAATGAAGATTTCATTATAACTTGACATTCTGAGTTGTTTTCATGAAACCTGCGCTTCCACTACAAGAGTTCAACCTACCATTATAGGAAAACGTGTTTTCGTGAAGAAATCATGAGAAACTAACACAAAATGAAGATTTCATTATAACTTGACATTCTGAGTTGTTTTCATGAAACCTGCGCTTCCCCTACAAGAGTTCGACCTACCATTATAGGAAAACGTGTTTTCGTGAAGAAATCATGACAAACTAACACAAAATGAAGATTTCATTATAACTTGACATTCTGAGTTGTTTTCATGAAACCTGCGCTTCCCCTACAAGAGTTCAACCTACCATTATAGGAAAACGTGTTATCGTGAAGAAATCATGACAAACTAACACAAAACGAAGATTTCATTATAACTTGACATTCTGAGTTGTTTTCATGAAACCTGCGCTTCCCCTACAAGAGTTCGACCTACCATTATAGGAAAACGTGTTTTCGTGAAGAAATCATGACAAACTAACACAAAATGAAGATTTCATTATAACTTGACATTCTGAGATGTTTTCATGAAACCTGCGCTTCCCCTATAAGAGTTCGACCTACCATTATAGGAAAACGTGTTTTCGTGAAGAAATCATGACAAACTAACACAAAATGAAGATTTCATTATAACTTGACATTCTGAGTTGTTTTCATGAAACCTGCGCTTCCCCTACAAGAGTTCAACCTACCATTATAGGAAAACGTGTTTTCGTGAAGAAATCATGACAAACTAACACAAAATGAAGATTTCATTATAACTTGACATTCTGAGTTGTTTTCATGAAACCTGCGCTTCCCCTACAAGAGTTCAACCTACCATTATAGGAAAACGTGTTTTCGTGAAGAAATCATGACAAACTAACACAAAATGAAGATTTCATTATAACTTGACATTCTGAGTTGTTTTCATGAAACCTGCGCATCCCCTACAAGAGTTCAACCTACCATTATAGGAAAACGTGTTTTCGTGAAGAAATCATGACAAACTAACACAAAATGAAGATTTCATTATAACTTGACATTCTGAGTTGTTTTCATGAAACCTGCGCTTCCCCTACAAGAGTTCAACCTACCATTATAGGAAAACGTGTTTTCGTGAAGAAATCATGACAAACTAACACAAAATGAAGATTTCATTATAACTTGACATTCTGAGTTGTTTTCATGAAACCTGCGCTTCCCCTACAAGAGTTCAACCTACCATTATAGGAAAACGTGTTTTCGTGAAGAAATCATGACAAACTAACACAAAATGAAGATTTCATTATAACTTGACATTCTGAGTTGTTTTCATGAAACCTGCGCTTCCCCTATAAGAGTTCAACCTACCATTATAGGAAAACGTGTTTTCGTGAAGAAATCATGACAAACTAACACAAAATGAAGATTTCATTATAACTTGACATTCTGACTTGTTTTCATGAAACCTGAGCTTCCCCTATAAGAGTTCAACCTACCATTATAGGAAAACGTGTTTTCGTGAAGAAATCATGAGAAACTAACACAAAATGAAGATTTCATTATAACTTGACATTCTGAGTTGTTTTCATGATACCTGCGCTTCCCCTACAAGAGTTCGACCTACCATTATAGGAAAACGTGTTTTCGTGAAGAAATCATGACAAACTAACACAAAATGAAGATTTCATTATAACTTGACATTCTGAGTTGTTTTCATGAAACCTGCGCTTCCCCTACAAGAGTTCAACCTACCATTATAGGAAAACGTGTTTTCGTGAAGAAATCATGACAAACTAACACAAAATGAAGATTTCATTATAACTTGACATTCTGAGTTGTTTTCATGAAACCTGCACTTCCCCTATAAGAGTTCAACCTACCATTATAGGAAAATGTGTTTTCGTGAAGAAATCATGACAAACTAACACAAAATGAAGATTTCATTATAACTTGACATTCTGAGTTGTTTTCATGAAACCTGCGCTTCCCCTACAAGAGTTCAACCTACCATTATAGGAAAACGTGTTTTCGTGAAGAAATCATGAGAAACTAACACAAAATGAAGATTTCATTATAACTTGACATTCTGAGTTGTTTTCATGAAACCTGCGCTTCCCCTATAAGAGTTCGACCTACCATTATAGGAAAACGTGTTTTCGTGAAGAAATCATGACAAACTAACACAAAATGAAGATTTCATTATAACTTGACATTCTGAGTTGTTTTCATGAAACCTGCGCTTCCCCTACAAGAGTTCAACCTACCATTATAGGAAAACGTGTTTTCGTGAAGAAATCATGACAAACTAACACAAAATGAAGATTTCATGATAACTTGACATTCTGAGTTGTTTTCATGAAACCTGCGCTTCCCCTACAAGAGTTCGACCTACCATTAAAGGAAAACGTGTTTTCGTGAAGAAATCATGACAAACTAACACAAAATGAAGATTTCATTATAACTTGACATTCTGAGTTGTTTTCATGAAACCTGCACTTCCCCTACAAGAGTTCGACCTACCATTATAGGAAAACGTGTTTTCGTGAAGAAATCATGACAAACTAACACAACATGAAGATTTCATTATAACTTGACATTTTGAGTTGTTTTCATGAAACCTGCGCTTCCCCTACAAGAGTTCGACCTACCATTATAGGAAAGCGTGTTTTCGTGAAGAAATCATGACAAACTAACACAAAATGAAGATTTCATTATAACTTGACATTCTGAGATGTTTTCATGAAACCTGCGCTTCCCCTATAAGAGTTCGACCTACCATTATAGGAAAACGTGTTTTCGTGAAGAAATCATGACAAACTAACACAAAATGAAGATTTCATTATAACTTGACATTCAGAGTTGTTTTCATGAAACCTGCGCTTCCCCTACAAGAGTTCAACCTACCATTATAGGAAAACGTGTTTTCGTGAAGAAATCATGACAAACTAACACAAAATGAAGATTTCATTATAACTTGACATTCTGAGTTGTTTTCATGAAACCTACGCTTCCCCTACAAGAGTTCAACCTACCATTATAGGAAAACGTGTTTTCGTGAAGAAATCATGACAAACTAACACAAAATGAAGATTTCATTATAACTTGACATTCTGAGTTGTTTTCATGAAACCTGCGCTTCCCCTACAAGAGTTCAACCTACCATTATAGGAAAACGTGTTTTCGTGAAGAAATCATGAGAAACTAACACAAAATGAAGATTTCATTATAACTTGACATTCTGAGTTGTTTTCATGAAACCTGCGCTTCCCCTACAAGAGTTCAACCTACCATTATAGGAAAACGTGTTTTCGTGAAGAAATCATGACAAACTAACACAAAATGAAGATTTCATTATAACTTGACATTCTGAGTTGTTTTCATGAAACCTGCGCTTCCCCTACAAGAGTTCGACCTACCATTATAGGAAAACGTGTTTTCGTGAAGAAATCATGACAAACTAACACAAAATGAAGATTTCATTATAACTTGACATTCTGAGTTGTTTTCATGAAACCTGCACTTCCCCTACAAGAGTTCGACCTTCCATTATAGGAAAACGTGTTTTCGTGAAGAAATCATGACAAACTAACACAAAATGAAGATTTCATTATAACTTGACATTCTGAGTTGTTTTCATGAAACCTGCGCTTCCCCTACAAGAGTTCGACCTACCATTATAGGAAAACGTGTTATCGTGAAGAAATCATGACAAACTAACACAAAATGAAGATTTCATTATAACTTGACATTCTGAGTTGTTTTCATGAAACCTGCGCTTCCCCTACAAGAGTTCGACCTACCATTATAGGAAAACGTGTTTTCGTGAAGAAATCATGACAAACTAACACAAAATGAAGATTTCATTATAATTTGACATTCTGAGATGTTTTCATGAAACCTGCGCTTCCCCTATAAGAGTTCGACCTACCATTATAGGAAAACGTGTTTTCGTGAAGAAATCATGACAAACTAACACAAAATGATGATTTCATTATAACTTGACATTCTGAGTTGTTTTCATGAAACCTGCGCTTCCCCTACAAGAGTTCAACCTACCATTATAGGAAAACGTGTTTTCGTGAAGAAATCATGAGAAACTAACACAAAATGAAGATTTCATTATAACTTGACATTCTGAGTTGTTTTCATGAAACCTGCGCTTCCCCTACAAGAGTTCAACCTACCATTATAGGAAAACGTGTTTTCGTGAAGAAATCATGACAAACTAACACAAAATGAAGATTTCATTATAACTTGACATTCTGAGTTGTTTTCATGAAACCTGCGCTTCCCCTACAAGAGTTCAACCTACCATTATAGGAAAACGTGTTTTCGTGAAGAAATCATGACAAACTAACACAAAATGAAGATTTCATTATAACTTGACATTCTGAGTTGTTTTCATGAAACCTGCGCATCCCCTACAAGAGTTCAACCTACCATTATAGGAAAACGTGTTTTCGTGAAGAAATCATGACAAACTAACACAAAATGAAGATTTCATTATAACTTGACATTCTGAGTTGTTTTCATGAAACCTGCGCTTCCCCTACAAGAGTTCAACCTACCATTATAGGAAAACATGTTTTCGTGAAGAAATCATGACAAACTAACACAAAATGAAGATTTCATTATAACTTGACATTCTGAGTTGTTTTCATGAAACCTGCGCTTCCCCTACAAGAGTTCAACCTACCATTATAGGAAAACGTGTTTTCGTGAAGAAATCATGACAAACTAACACAAAATGAAGATTTCATTATAACTTGACATTCTGAGTTGTTTTCATGAAACCTGCGCTTCCCCTATAAGAGTTCAACCTACCATTATAGGAAAACGTGTTTTCGTGAAGAAATCATGACAAACTAACACAAAATGAAGATTTCATTATAACTTGACATTCTGACTTGTTTTCATGAAACCTGAGCTTCCCCTATAAGAGTTCAACCTACCATTATAGGAAAACGTGTTTTCGTGAAGAAATCATGAGAAACTAACACAAAATGAAGATTTCATTATAACTTGACATTCTGAGTTGTTTTCATGATACCTGCGCTTCCCCTACAAGAGTTCGACCTACCATTATAGGAAAACGTGTTTTCGTGAAGAAATCATGACAAACTAACACAAAATGAAGATTTCATTATAACTTGACATTCTGAGTTGTTTTCATGAAACCTGCGCTTCCCCTACAAGAGTTCAACCTACCATTATAGGAAAACGTGTTTTCGTGAAGAAATCATGACAAACTAACACAAAATGAAGATTTCATTATAACTTGACATTCTGAGTTGTTTTCATGAAACCTGCGCTTCCCCTATAAGAGTTCAACCTACCATTATAGGAAAATGTGTTTTCGTGAAGAAATCATGACAAACTAACACAAAATGAAGATTTCATTATAACTTGACATTCTGAGTTGTTTTCATGAAACCTGCGCTTCCCCTATAAGAGTTCAACCTACCATTATAGGAAAACGTGTTTTCGTGAAGAAATCATGACAAACTAACACAAAATGAAGATTTCATTATAACTTGACATTCTGACTTGTTTTCATGAAACCTGAGCTTCCCCTATAAGAGTTCAACCTACCATTATAGGAAAACGTGTTTTCGTGAAGAAATCATGAGAAACTAACACAAAATGAAGATTTCATTATAACTTGACATTCTGAGTTGTTTTCATGATACCTGCGCTTCCCCTATAAGAGTTCGACCTACCATTATAGGAAAACGTGTTTTCGTGAAGAAATCATGACAAACTAACACAAAATGAAGATTTCATTATAACTTGACATTCTGAGTTGTTTTCATGAAACCTGCGCTTCCCCTACAAGAGTTCAACCTACCATTATAGGAAAACGTGTTTTCGTGAAGAAATCATGACAAACTAACACAAAATGAAGATTTCATGATAACTTGACATTCTGAGTTGTTTTCATGAAACCTGCGCTTCCCCTACAAGAGTTCGACCTACCATTAAAGGAAAACGTGTTTTCGTGAAGAAATCATGACAAACTAACACAAAATGAAGATTTCATTATAACTTGACATTCTGAGTTGTTTTCATGAAACCTGCGCTTCCCCTACAAGAGTTCAACCTACCATTATAGGAAAACGTGTTTTCGTGAAGAAATCATGAGAAACTAACACAAAATGAAGATTTCATTATAACTTGACATTCTGAGTTGTTTTCATGAAACCTGCGCTTCCCCTATAAGAGTTCGACCTACCATTATAGGAAAACGTGTTTTCGTGAAGAAATCATGACAAACTAACACAAAATGAAGATTTCATTATAACTTGACATTCTGAGTTGTTTTCATGAAACCTGCGCTTCCCCTACAAGAGTTCAACCTACCATTATAGAAAAACGTGTTTTTGTGAAGAAATCATGACAAACTAACACAAAATGAAGATTTCATGATAACTTGACATTCTGAGTTGTTTTCATGAAACCTGCGCTTCCCCTACAAGAGTTCGACCTACCATTAAAGGAAAACGTGTTTTCGTGAAGAAATCATGACAAACTGACACAAAATGAAGATTTCATTATAACTTGACATTCTGAGTTGTTTTCATGAAACCTGCGCTTCCCCTACAAGAGTTCAACCTACCATTATAGGAAAACGTGTTTTCGTGAAGAAATCATTACAAACTAACACAAAATGAAGATTTCATTATAACTTGACATTCTGAGTTGTTTTCATGAAACCTGCACTTCCCCTACAAGAGTTCGACCTACCATTATAGGAAAACGTGTTTTCGTGAAGAAATCATGACAAACTAACACAACATGAAGATTTCATTATAACTTGACATTTTGAGTTGTTTTCATGAAACCTGCGCTTCCCCTACAAGAGTTCGACCTACCATTATAGGAAAGCGTGTTTTCGTGAAGAAATCATGACAAACTAACACAAAATGAAGATTTCATTATAACTTGACATTCTGAGATGTTTTCATGAAACCTGCGCTTCCCCTATAAGAGTTCGACCTACCATTATAGGAAAACGTGTTTTCGTGAAGAAATCATGACAAACTAACACAAAATGAAGATTTCATTATAACTTGACATTCAGAGTTGTTTTCATGAAACCTGCGCTTCCCCTACAAGAGTTCAACCTACCATTATAGGAAAACGTGTTTTCGTGAAGAAATCATGACAAACTAACACAAAATGAAGATTTCATTATAACTTGACATTCTGAGTTGTTTTCATGAAACCTACGCTTCCCCTACAAGAGTTCAACCTACCATTATAGGAAAACGTGTTTTCGTGAAGAAATCATGACAAACTAACACAAAATGAAGATTTCATTATAACTTGACATTCTGAGTTGTTTTCATGAAACCTGCGCTTCCCCTACAAGAGTTCAACCTACCATTATAGGAAAACGTGTTTTCGTGAAGAAATCATGAGAAACTAACACAAAATGAAGATTTCATTATAACTTGACATTCTGAGTTGTTTTCATGAAACCTGCGCTTCCCCTACAAGAGTTCAACCTACCATTATAGGAAAACGTGTTTTCGTGAAGAAATCATGACAAACTAACACAAAATGAAGATTTCATTATAACTTGACATTCTGAGTTGTTTTCATGAAACCTGCGCTTCCCCTACAAGAGTTCGACCTACCATTATAGGAAAACGTGTTTTCGTGAAGAAATCATGACAAACTAACACAAAATGAAGATTTCATTATAACTTGACATTCTGAGTTGTTTTCATGAAACCTGCGCTTCCCCTACAAGAGTTCGACCTTCCATTATAGGAAAACGTGTTTTCGTGAAGAAATCATGACAAACTAACACAACATGAAGATTTCTTTATAACTTGACATTCTGAGTTGTTTTCATGAAACCTGCGCTTCCCCTACAAGAGTTCGACCTACCATTATAGGAAAACGTGTTTTCGTGAAGAAATCATGACAAACTAACACAAAATGAAGATTTCATTATAACTTGACATTCTGAGTTGTTTTCATGAAACCTGCGCTTCCCCTACAAGAGTTCGACCTACCATTATAGGAAAACGTGTTTTCGTGAAGAAATCATGACAAACTAACACAAAATGAAGATTTCATTATAACTTGACATTCTGAGTTGTTTTCATGAAACCTGCACTTCCCCTACAAGAGTTCGACCTTCCATTATAGGAAAACGTGTTTTCGTGAAGAAATCATGACAAACTAACACAAAATGAAGATTTCATTATAACTTGACATTCTGAGTTGTTTTCATGAAACCTGCGCTTCCCCTACAAGAGTTCAACCTACCATTATAGGAAAACGTGTTATCGTGAAGAAATCATGACAAACTAACACAAAATGAAGATTTCATTATAACTTGACATTCTGAGTTGTTTTCATGAAACCTGCGCTTCCCCTACAAGAGTTCGACCTACCATTATAGGAAAACGTGTTTTCGTGAAGAAATCATGACAAACTAACACAAAATGAAGATTTCATTATAACTTGACATTCTGAGATGTTTTCATGAAACCTGCGCTTCCCCTATAAGAGTTCGACCTACCATTATAGGAAAACGTGTTTTCGTGAAGAAATCATGACAAACTAACACAAAATGATGATTTCATTATAACTTGACATTCTGAGTTGTTTTCATGAAACCTGCGCTTCCCCTACAAGAGTTCAACCTACCATTATAGGAAAACGTGTTTTCGTGAAGAAATCATGACAAACTAACACAAAATGAAGATTTCATTATAACTTGACATTCTGAGTTGTTTTCATGAAACCTGCGCTTCCCCTACAAGAGTTCAACCTACCATTATAGGAAAACGTGTTTTCGTGAAGAAATCATGAGAAACTAACACAAAATGAAGATTTCATTATAACTTGACATTCTGAGTTGTTTTCATGAAACCTGCGCTTCCCCTATAAGAGTTCGACCTACCATTATAGGAAAACGTGTTTTCGTGAAGAAATCATGACAAACTAACACAAAATGAAGATTTCATTATAACTTGACATTCTGAGTTGTTTTCATGAAACCTGCGCTTCCCCTACAAGAGTTCAACCTACCATTATAGGAAAACGTGTTTTTGTGAAGAAATCATGACAAACTAACACAAAATGAAGATTTCATGATAACTTGACATTCTGAGTTGTTTTCATGAAACCTGCGCTTCCCCTACAAGAGTTCGACCTACCATTAAAGGAAAACGTGTTTTCGTGAAGAAATCATGACAAACTGACACAAAATGAAGATTTCATTATAACTTGACATTCTGAGTTGTTTTCATGAAACCTGCGCTTCCCCTACAAGAGTTCAACCTACCATTATAGGAAAACGTGTTTTCGTGAAGAAATCATTACAAACTAACACAAAATGAAGATTTCATTATAACTTGACATTCTGAGTTGTTTTCATGAAACCTGCACTTCCCCTACAAGAGTTCGACCTACCATTATAGGAAAACGTGTTTTCGTGAAGAAATCATGACAAACTAACACAACATGAAGATTTCATTATAACTTGACATTTTGAGTTGTTTTCATGAAACCTGCGCTTCCCCTACAAGAGTTCGACCTACCATTATAGGAAAGCGTGTTTTCGTGAAGAAATCATGACAAACTAACACAAAATGAAGATTTCATTATAACTTGACATTCTGAGATGTTTTCATGAAACCTGCGCTTCCCCTATAAGAGTTCGACCTACCATTATAGGAAAACGTGTTTTCGTGAAGAAATCATGACAAACTAACACAAAATGAAGATTTCATTATAACTTGACATTCTGAGTTGTTTTCATGAAACCTGCACTTCCCCTACAAGAGTTCGACCTTCCATTATAGGAAAACGTGTTTTCGTGAAGAAATCATGACAAACTAACACAAAATGAAGATTTCATTATAACTTGACATTCTGAGTTGTTTTCATGAAACCTGCGCTTCCCCTACAAGAGTTCAACCTACCATTATAGGAAAACGTGTTATCGTGAAGAAATCATGACAAACTAACACAAAATGAAGATTTCATTATAACTTGACATTCTGAGTTGTTTTCATGAAACCTGCGCTTCCCCTACAAGAGTTCGACCTACCATTATAGGAAAACGTGTTTTCGTGAAGAAATCATGACAAACTAACACAAAATGAAGATTTCATTATAACTTGACATTCTGAGATGTTTTCATGAAACCTGCGCTTCCCCTATAAGAGTTCGACCTACCATTATAGGAAAACGTGTTTTCGTGAAGAAATCATGACAAACTAACACAAAATGATGATTTCATTATAACTTGACATTCTGAGTTGTTTTCATGAAACCTGCGCTTCCCCTACAAGAGTTCAACCTACCATTATAGGAAAACGTGTTTTCGTGAAGAAATCATGACAAACTAACACAAAATGAAGATTTCATTATAACTTGACATTCTGAGTTGTTTTCATGAAACCTACGCTTCCCCTACAAGAGTTCAACCTACCATTATAGGAAAACGTGTTTTCGTGAAGAAATCAGGAGAAACTAACACAAAATGAAGATTTCATTATAACTTGACATTCTGAGTTGTTTTCATGAAACCTGCGCTTCCCCTATAAGAGTTCGACCTACCATTATAGGAAAACGTGTTTTCGTGAAGAAATCATGACAAACTAACACAAAATGAAGATTTCATTATAACTTGACATTCTGAGTTGTTTTCATGAAACCTGCGCTTCCCCTACAAGAGTTCAACCTACCATTATAGGAAAACGTGTTTTTGTGAAGAAATCATGACAAACTAACACAAAATGAAGATTTCATGATAACTTGACATTCTGAGTTGTTTTCATGAAACCTGCGCTTCCCCTACAAGAGTTCGACCTACCATTAAAGGAAAACGTGTTTTCGTGAAGAAATCATGACAAACTGACACAAAATGAAGATTTCATTATAACTTGACATTCTGAGTTGTTTTCATGAAACCTGCGCTTCCCCTACAAGAGTTCAACCTACCATTATAGGAAAACGTGTTTTCGTGAAGAAATCATTACAAACTAACACAAAATGAAGATTTCATTATAACTTGACATTCTGAGTTGTTTTCATGAAACCTGCACTTCCCCTACAAGAGTTCGACCTACCATTATAGGAAAACGTGTTTTCGTGAAGAAATCATGACAAACTAACACAACATGAAGATTTCATTATAACTTGACATTTTGAGTTGTTTTCATGAAACCTGCGCTTCCCCTACAAGAGTTCGACCTACCATTATAGGAAAACGTGTTTTCGTGAAGAAATCATGACAAACTAACACAACATGAAGATTTCATTATAACTTGACATTTTGAGTTGTTTTCATGAAACCTGCGCTTCCCCTACAAGAGTTCGACCTACCATTATAGGAAAGCGTGTTTTCGTGAAGAAATCATGACAAACTAACACAAAATGAAGATTTCATTATAACTTGACATTCTGAGATGTTTTCATGAAACCTGCGCTTCCCCTATAAGAGTTCGACCTACCATTATAGGAAAACGTGTTTTCGTGAAGAAATCATGACAAACTAACACAAAATGAAGATTTCATTATAACTTGACATTCAGAGTTGTTTTCATGAAACCTGCGCTTCCCCTACAAGAGTTCAACCTACCATTATAGGAAAACGTGTTTTCGTGAAGAAATCATGACAAACTAACACAAAATGAAGATTTCATTATAACTTGACATTCTGAGTTGTTTTCATGAAACCTACGCTTCCCCTACAAGAGTTCAACCTACCATTATAGGAAAACGTGTTTTCGTGAAGAAATCATGACAAACTAACACAAAATGAAGATTTCATTATAACTTGACATTCTGAGTTGTTTTCATGAAACCTGCGCTTCCCCTACAAGAGTTCAACCTACCATTATAGGAAAACGTGTTTTCGTGAAGAAATCATGAGAAACTAACACAAAATGAAGATTTCATTATAACTTGACATTCTGAGTTGTTTTCATGAAACCTGCGCTTCCCCTACAAGAGTTCAACCTACCATTATAGGAAAACGTGTTTTCGTGAAGAAATCATGACAAACTAACACAAAATGAAGATTTCATTATAACTTGACATTCTGAGTTGTTTTCATGAAACCTGCGCTTCCCCTACAAGAGTTCGACCTACCATTATAGGAAAACGTGTTTTCGTGAAGAAATCATGACAAACTAACACAAAATGAAGATTTCATTATAACTTGACATTCTGAGTTGTTTTCATGAAACCTGCGCTTCCCCTACAAGAGTTCGACCTTCCATTATAGGAAAACGTGTTTTCGTGAAGAAATCATGACAAACTAACACAACATGAAGATTTCTTTATAACTTGACATTCTGAGTTGTTTTCATGAAACCTGCGCTTCCCCTACAAGAGTTCAACCTACCATTATAGGAAAACGTGTTTTCGTGAAGAAATCATGACAAACTAACACAAAATGAAGATTTCATTATAACTTGACATTCTGAGTTGTTTTCATGAAACCTGCGCTTCCCCTACAAGAGTTCGACCTACCATTATAGGAAAACGTGTTTTCGTGAAGAAATCATGACAAACTAACACAAAATGAAGATTTCATTATAACTTGACATTCTGAGTTGTTTTCATGAAACCTGCACTTCCCCTACAAGAGTTCGACCTTCCATTATAGGAAAACGTGTTTTCGTGAAGAAATCATGACAAACTAACACAAAATGAAGATTTCATTATAACTTGACATTCTGAGTTGTTTTCATGAAACCTGCGCTTCCCCTACAAGAGTTCAACCTACCATTATAGGAAAACGTGTTATCGTGAAGAAATCATGACAAACTAACACAAAATGAAGATTTCATTATAACTTGACATTCTGAGTTGTTTTCATGAAACCTGCGCTTCCCCTACAAGAGTTCGACCTACCATTATAGGAAAACGTGTTTTCGTGAAGAAATCATGACAAACTAACACAAAATGAAGATTTCATTATAACTTGACATTCTGAGATGTTTTCATGAAACCTGCGCTTCCCCTATAAGAGTTCGACCTACCATTATAGGAAAACGTGTTTTCGTGAAGAAATCATGACAAACTAACACAAAATGATGATTTCATTATAACTTGACATTCTGAGTTGTTTTCATGAAACCTGCGCTTCCCCTACAAGAGTTCAACCTACCATTATAGGAAAACGTGTTTTCGTGAAGAAATCATGACAAACTAACACAAAATGAAGATTTCATTATAACTTGACATTCTGAGTTGTTTTCATGAAACCTGCGCTTCCCCTACAAGAGTTCAACCTACCATTATAGGAAAACGTGTTTTCGTGAAGAAATCATGAGAAACTAACACAAAATGAAGATTTCATTATAACTTGACATTCTGAGTTGTTTTCATGAAACCTGCGCTTCCCCTATAAGAGTTCGACCTACCATTATAGGAAAACGTGTTTTCGTGAAGAAATCATGACAAACTAACACAAAATGAAGATTTCATTATAACTTGACATTCTGAGTTGTTTTCATGAAACCTGCGCTTCCCCTACAAGAGTTCAACCTACCATTATAGGAAAACGTGTTTTTGTGAAGAAATCATGACAAACTAACACAAAATGAAGATTTCATGATAACTTGACATTCTGAGTTGTTTTCATGAAACCTGCGCTTCCCCTACAAGAGTTCGACCTACCATTAAAGGAAAACGTGTTTTCGTGAAGAAATCATGACAAACTGACACAAAATGAAGATTTCATTATAACTTGACATTCTGAGTTGTTTTCATGAAACCTGCGCTTCCCCTACAAGAGTTCAACCTACCATTATAGGAAAACGTGTTTTCGTGAAGAAATCATTACAAACTAACACAAAATGAAGATTTCATTATAACTTGACATTCTGAGTTGTTTTCATGAAACCTGCACTTCCCCTACAAGAGTTCGACCTACCATTATAGGAAAACGTGTTTTCGTGAAGAAATCATGACAAACTAACACAACATGAAGATTTCATTATAACTTGACATTTTGAGTTGTTTTCATGAAACCTGCGCTTCCCCTACAAGAGTTCGACCTACCATTATAGGAAAGCGTGTTTTCGTGAAGAAATCATGACAAACTAACACAAAATGAAGATTTCATTATAACTTGACATTCTGAGATGTTTTCATGAAACCTGCGCTTCCCCTATAAGAGTTCGACCTACCATTATAGGAAAACGTGTTTTCGTGAAGAAATCATGACAAACTAACACAAAATGAAGATTTCATTATAACTTGACATTCTGAGTTGTTTTCATGAAACCTGCACTTCCCCTACAAGAGTTCGACCTTCCATTATAGGAAAACGTGTTTTCGTGAAGAAATCATGACAAACTAACACAAAATGAAGATTTCATTATAACTTGACATTCTGAGTTGTTTTCATGAAACCTGCGCTTCCCCTACAAGAGTTCAACCTACCATTATAGGAAAACGTGTTATCGTGAAGAAATCATGACAAACTAACACAAAATGAAGATTTCATTATAACTTGACATTCTGAGTTGTTTTCATGAAACCTGCGCTTCCCCTACAAGAGTTCGACCTACCATTATAGGAAAACGTGTTTTCGTGAAGAAATCATGACAAACTAACACAAAATGAAGATTTCATTATAACTTGACATTCTGAGATGTTTTCATGAAACCTGCGCTTCCCCTATAAGAGTTCGACCTACCATTATAGGAAAACGTGTTTTCGTGAAGAAATCATGACAAACTAACACAAAATGATGATTTCATTATAACTTGACATTCTGAGTTGTTTTCATGAAACCTGCGCTTCCCCTACAAGAGTTCAACCTACCATTATAGGAAAACGTGTTTTCGTGAAGAAATCATGACAAACTAACACAAAATGAAGATTTCATTATAACTTGACATTCTGAGTTGTTTTCATGAAACCTACGCTTCCCCTACAAGAGTTCAACCTACCATTATAGGAAAACGTGTTTTCGTGAAGAAATCAGGAGAAACTAACACAAAATGAAGATTTCATTATAACTTGACATTCTGAGTTGTTTTCATGAAACCTGCGCTTCCCCTATAAGAGTTCGACCTACCATTATAGGAAAACGTGTTTTCGTGAAGAAATCATGACAAACTAACACAAAATGAAGATTTCATTATAACTTGACATTCTGAGTTGTTTTCATGAAACCTGCGCTTCCCCTACAAGAGTTCAACCTACCATTATAGGAAAACGTGTTTTTGTGAAGAAATCATGACAAACTAACACAAAATGAAGATTTCATGATAACTTGACATTCTGAGTTGTTTTCATGAAACCTGCGCTTCCCCTACAAGAGTTCGACCTACCATTAAAGGAAAACGTGTTTTCGTGAAGAAATCATGACAAACTGACACAAAATGAAGATTTCATTATAACTTGACATTCTGAGTTGTTTTCATGAAACCTGCGCTTCCCCTACAAGAGTTCAACCTACCATTATAGGAAAACGTGTTTTCGTGAAGAAATCATTACAAACTAACACAAAATGAAGATTTCATTATAACTTGACATTCTGAGTTGTTTTCATGAAACCTGCACTTCCCCTACAAGAGTTCGACCTACCATTATAGGAAAACGTGTTTTCGTGAAGAAATCATGACAAACTAACACAACATGAAGATTTCATTATAACTTGACATTTTGAGTTGTTTTCATGAAACCTGCGCTTCCCCTACAAGAGTTCGACCTACCATTATAGGAAAGCGTGTTTTCGTGAAGAAATCATGACAAACTAACACAAAATGAAGATTTCATTATAACTTGACATTCTGAGATGTTTTCATGAAACCTGCGCTTCCCCTATAAGAGTTCGACCTACCATTATAGGAAAACGTGTTTTCGTGAAGAAATCATGACAAACTAACACAAAATGAAGATTTCATTATAACTTGACATTCAGAGTTGTTTTCATGAAACCTGCGCTTCCCCTACAAGAGTTCAACCTACCATTATAGGAAAACGTGTTTTCGTGAAGAAATCATGACAAACTAACACAAAATGAAGATTTCATTATAACTTGACATTCTGAGTTGTTTTCATGAAACCTACGCTTCCCCTACAAGAGTTCAACCTACCATTATAGGAAAACGTGTTTTCGTGAAGAAATCATGACAAACTAACACAAAATGAAGATTTCATTATAACTTGACATTCTGAGTTGTTTTCATGAAACCTGCGCTTCCCCTACAAGAGTTCAACCTACCATTATAGGAAAACGTGTTTTCGTGAAGAAATCATGAGAAACTAACACAAAATGAAGATTTCATTATAACTTGACATTCTGAGTTGTTTTCATGAAACCTGAGCTTCCCCTACAAGAGTTCAACCTACCATTATAGGAAAACGTGTTTTCGTGAAGAAATCATGACAAACTAACACAAAATGAAGATTTCATTATAACTTGACATTCTGAGTTGTTTTCATGAAACCTGCGCTTCCCCTACAAGAGTTCGACCTACCATTATAGGAAAACGTGTTTTCGTGAAGAAATCATGACAAACTAACACAAAATGAAGATTTCATTATAACTTGACATTCTGAGTTGTTTTCATGAAACCTGCGCTTCCCCTACAAGAGTTCGACCTTCCATTATAGGAAAACGTGTTTTCGTGAAGAAATCATGACAAACTAACACAACATGAAGATTTCTTTATAACTTGACATTCTGAGTTGTTTTCATGAAACCTGCGCTTCCCCTACAAGAGTTCAACCTACCATTATAGGAAAACGTGTTTTCGTGAAGAAATCATGACAAACTAACACAAAATGAAGATTTCATTATAACTTGACATTCTGAGTTGTTTTCATGAAACCTGCGCTTCCCCTACAAGAGTTCGACCTACCATTATAGGAAAACGTGTTTTCGTGAAGAAATCATGACAAACTAACACAAAATGAAGATTTCATTATAACTTGACATTCTGAGTTGTTTTCATGAAACCTGCACTTCCCCTACAAGAGTTCGACCTTCCATTATAGGAAAACGTGTTTTCGTGAAGAAATCATGACAAACTAACACAAAATGAAGATTTCATTATAACTTGACATTCTGAGTTGTTTTCATGAAACCTGCGCTTCCCCTACAAGAGTTCAACCTACCATTATAGGAAAACGTGTTATCGTGAAGAAATCATGACAAACTAACACAAAATGAAGATTTCATTATAACTTGACATTCTGAGTTGTTTTCATGAAACCTGCGCTTCCCCTACAAGAGTTCGACCTACCATTATAGGAAAACGTGTTTTCGTGAAGAAATCATGACAAACTAACACAAAATGAAGATTTCATTATAACTTGACATTCTGAGATGTTTTCATGAAACCTGCGCTTCCCCTATAAGAGTTCGACCTACCATTATAGGAAAACGTGTTTTCGTGAAGAAATCATGACAAACTAACACAAAATGATGATTTCATTATAACTTGACATTCTGAGTTGTTTTCATGAAACCTGCGCTTCCCCTACAAGAGTTCAACCTACCATTATAGGAAAACGTGTTTTCGTGAAGAAATCATGACAAACTAACACAAAATGAAGATTTCATTATAACTTGACATTCTGAGTTGTTTTCATGAAACCTGCGCTTCCCCTACAAGAGTTCGACCTACCATTATAGGAAAACGTGTTTTCGTGAAGAAATCATGACAAACTAACACAAAATGAAGATTTCATTATAACTTGACATTCTGAGTTGTTTTCATGAAACCTGCGCTTCCCCTACAAGAGTTCGACCTACCATTATAGGAAAACGTGTTTTCGTGAAGAAATCATGACAAACTAACACAAAATGAAGATTTCATTATAACTTGACATTCTGAGTTGTTTTCATGAAACCTGCGCTTCCCCTACAAGAGTTCAACCTACCATTATAGGAAAACGTGTTTTCGTGAAGAAATCATGACAAACTAACACAAAATGAAGATTTCATTATAACTTGACATTCAGAGTTGTTTTCATGAAACCTGCGCTTCCCCTACAAGAGTTCAACCTACCATTATAGGAAAACGTGTTTTCGTGAAGAAATCATGACAAACTAACACAAAATGAAGATTTCATTATAACTTGACATTCTGAGTTGTTTTCATGAAACCTACGCTTCCCCTACAAGAGTTCAACCTACCATTATAGGAAAACGTGTTTTCGTGAAGAAATCATGACAAACTAACACAAAATGAAGATTTCATTATAACTTGACATTCTGAGTTGTTTTCATGAAACCTGCGCTTCCCCTACAAGAGTTCAACCTACCATTATAGGAAAACGTGTTTTCGTGAAGAAATCATGAGAAACTAACACAAAATGAAGATTTCATTATAACTTGACATTCTGAGTTGTTTTCATGAAACCTGAGCTTCCCCTACAAGAGTTCAACCTACCATTATAGGAAAACGTGTTTTCGTGAAGAAATCATGACAAACTAACACAAAATGAAGATTTCATTATAACTTGACATTCTGAGTTGTTTTCATGAAACCTGCGCTTCCCCTACAAGAGTTCGACCTACCATTATAGGAAAACGTGTTTTCGTGAAGAAATCATGACAAACTAACACAAAATGAAGATTTCATTATAACTTGACATTCTGAGTTGTTTTCATGAAACCTGCGCTTCCCCTACAAGAGTTCGACCTTCCATTATAGGAAAACGTGTTTTCGTGAAGAAATCATGACAAACTAACACAACATGAAGATTTCTTTATAACTTGACATTCTGAGTTGTTTTCATGAAACCTGCGCTTCCCCTACAAGAGTTCAACCTACCATTATAGGAAAACGTGTTTTCGTGAAGAAATCATGACAAACTAACACAAAATGAAGATTTCATTATAACTTGACATTCTGAGTTGTTTTCATGAAACCTGCGCTTCCCCTACAAGAGTTCGACCTACCATTATAGGAAAACGTGTTTTCGTGAAGAAATCATGACAAACTAACACAAAATGAAGATTTCATTATAACTTGACATTCTGAGTTGTTTTCATGAAACCTGCACTTCCCCTACAAGAGTTCGACCTTCCATTATAGGAAAACGTGTTTTCGTGAAGAAATCATGACAAACTAACACAAAATGAAGATTTCATTATAACTTGACATTCTGAGTTGTTTTCATGAAACCTGCGCTTCCCCTACAAGAGTTCAACCTACCATTATAGGAAAACGTGTTATCGTGAAGAAATCATGACAAACTAACACAAAATGAAGATTTCATTATAACTTGACATTCTGAGTTGTTTTCATGAAACCTGCGCTTCCCCTACAAGAGTTCGACCTACCATTATAGGAAAACGTGTTTTCGTGAAGAAATCATGACAAACTAACACAAAATGAAGATTTCATTATAACTTGACATTCTGAGATGTTTTCATGAAACCTGCGCTTCCCCTATAAGAGTTCGACCTACCATTATAGGAAAACGTGTTTTCGTGAAGAAATCATGACAAACTAACACAAAATGATGATTTCATTATAACTTGACATTCTGAGTTGTTTTCATGAAACCTGCGCTTCCCCTACAAGAGTTCAACCTACCATTATAGGAAAACGTGTTTTCGTGAAGAAATCATGACAAACTAACACAAAATGAAGATTTCATTATAACTTGACATTCTGAGTTGTTTTCATGAAACCTGCGCTTCCCCTACAAGAGTTCGACCTACCATTATAGGAAAACGTGTTTTCGTGAAGAAATCATGACAAACTAACACAAAATGAAGATTTCATTATAACTTGACATTCTGAGTTGTTTTCATGAAACCTGCGCTTCCCCTACAAGAGTTCGACCTACCATTATAGGAAAACGTGTTTTCGTGAAGAAATCATGACAAACTAACACAAAATGAAGATTTCATTATAACTTGACATTCTGAGTTGTTTTCATGAAACCTGCGCTTCCCCTACAAGAGTTCAACCTACCATTATAGGAAAACGTGTTTTCGTGAAGAAATCATGAGAAACTAACACAAAATGAAGATTTCATTATAACTTGACATTCTGAGTTGTTTTCATGAAACCTGCGCTTCCCCTATAAGAGTTCGACCTACCATTATAGGAAAACGTGTTTTCGTGAAGAAATCATGACAAACTAACACAAAATGAAGATTTCATTATAACTTGACATTCTGAGTTGTTTTCATGAAACCTGCGCTTCCCCTACAAGAGTTCAACCTACCATTATAGGAAAACGTGTTTTCGTGAAGAAATCATGACAAACTAACACAAAATGAAGATTTCATGATAACTTGACATTCTGAGTTGTTTTCATGAAACCTGCGCTTCCCCTACAAGAGTTCGACCTACCATTAAAGGAAAACGTGTTTTCGTGAAGAAATCATGACAAACTAACACAAAATGAAGATTTCATTATAACTTGACATTCTGAGTTGTTTTCATGAAACCTGCGCTTCCCCTACAAGAGTTCAACCTACCATTATAGGAAAACGTGTTTTCGTGAAGAAATCATGAGAAACTAACACAAAATGAAGATTTCATTATAACTTGACATTCTGAGTTGTTTTCATGAAACCTGCGCTTCCCCTATAAGAGTTCGACCTACCATTATAGGAAAACGTGTTTTCGTGAAGAAATCATGACAAACTAACACAAAATGAAGATTTCATTATAACTTGACATTCTGAGTTGTTTTCATGAAACCTGCGCTTCCCCTACAAGAGTTCAACCTACCATTATAGGAAAACGTGTTTTTGTGAAGAAATCATGACAAACTAACACAAAATGAAGATTTCATGATAACTTGACATTCTGAGTTGTTTTCATGAAACCTGCGCTTCCCCTACAAGAGTTCGACCTACCATTAAAGGAAAACGTGTTTTCGTGAAGAAATCATGACAAACTGACACAAAATGAAGATTTCATTATAACTTGACATTCTGAGTTGTTTTCATGAAACCTGCGCTTCCCCTACAAGAGTTCAACCTACCATTATAGGAAAACGTGTTTTCGTGAAGAAATCATTACAAACTAACACAAAATGAAGATTTCATTATAACTTGACATTCTGAGTTGTTTTCATGAAACCTGCACTTCCCCTACAAGAGTTCGACCTACCATTATAGGAAAACGTGTTTTCGTGAAGAAATCATGACAAACTAACACAACATGAAGATTTCATTATAACTTGACATTTTGAGTTGTTTTCATGAAACCTGCGCTTCCCCTACAAGAGTTCGACCTACCATTATAGGAAAGCGTGTTTTCGTGAAGAAATCATGACAAACTAACACAAAATGAAGATTTCATTATAACTTGACATTCTGAGATGTTTTCATGAAACCTGCGCTTCCCCTATAAGAGTTCGACCTACCATTATAGGAAAACGTGTTTTCGTGAAGAAATCATGACAAACTAACACAAAATGAAGATTTCATTATAACTTGACATTCAGAGTTGTTTTCATGAAACCTGCGCTTCCCCTACAAGAGTTCAACCTACCATTATAGGAAAACGTGTTTTCGTGAAGAAATCATGACAAACTAACACAAAATGAAGATTTCATTATAACTTGACATTCTGAGTTGTTTTCATGAAACCTACGCTTCCCCTACAAGAGTTCAACCTACCATTATAGGAAAACGTGTTTTCGTGAAGAAATCATGACAAACTAACACAAAATGAAGATTTCATTATAACTTGACATTCTGAGTTGTTTTCATGAAACCTGCGCTTCCCCTACAAGAGTTCAACCTACCATTATAGGAAAACGTGTTTTCGTGAAGAAATCATGAGAAACTAACACAAAATGAAGATTTCATTATAACTTGACATTCTGAGTTGTTTTCATGAAACCTGCGCTTCCCCTACAAGAGTTCAACCTACCATTATAGGAAAACGTGTTTTCGTGAAGAAATCATGACAAACTAACACAAAATGAAGATTTCATTATAACTTGACATTCTGAGTTGTTTTCATGAAACCTGCGCTTCCCCTACAAGAGTTCGACCTACCATTATAGGAAAACGTGTTTTCGTGAAGAAATCATGACAAACTAACACAAAATGAAGATTTCATTATAACTTGACATTCTGAGTTGTTTTCATGAAACCTGCACTTCCCCTACAAGAGTTCGACCTTCCATTATAGGAAAACGTGTTTTCGTGAAGAAATCATGACAAACTAACACAACATGAAGATTTCTTTATAACTTGACATTCTGAGTTGTTTTCATGAAACCTGCGCTTCCCCTACAAGAGTTCAACCTACCATTATAGGAAAACGTGTTTTCGTGAAGAAATCATGACAAACTAACACAAAATGAAGATTTCATTATAACTTGACATTCTGAGTTGTTTTCATGAAACCTGCGCTTCCCCTACAAGAGTTCGACCTACCATTATAGGAAAACGTGTTTTCGTGAAGAAATCATGACAAACTAACACAAAATGAAGATTTCATTATAACTTGACATTCTGAGTTGTTTTCATGAAACCTGCACTTCCCCTACAAGAGTTCGACCTTCCATTATAGGAAAACGTGTTTTCGTGAAGAAATCATGACAAACTAACACAAAATGAAGATTTCATTATAACTTGACATTCTGAGTTGTTTTCATGAAACCTGTGCTTCCCCTACAAGAGTTCAACCTACCATTATAGGAAAACGTGTTATCGTGAAGAAATCATGACAAACTAACACAAAATGAAGATTTCATTATAACTTGACATTCTGAGATGTTTTCATGAAACCTGCGCTTCCCCTATAAGAGTTCGATCTACCATTATAGGAAAACGTGTTTTCGTGAAGAAATCATGACAAACTAACACAAAATGATGATTTCATTATAACTTGACATTCTGAGTTGTTTTCATGAAACCTGCGCTTCCCCTACAAGAGTTCAACCTACCATTATAGGAAAACGTGTTTTCGTGAAGAAATCATGACAAACTAACACAAAATGAAGATTTCATTATAACTTGACATTCTGAGTTGTTTTCATGAAACCTGCGCTTCCCCTACAAGAGTTCAACCTACCATTATAGGAAAACGTGTTTTCGTGAAGAAATCATGACAAACTAACACAAAATGAAGATTTCATTATAACTTGACATTCTGAGTTGTTTTCATGAAACCTGCGCTTCCCCTACAAGAGTTCAACCTACCATTATAGGAAAACGTGTTTTCGTGAAGAAATCATGACAAACTAACACAAAATGAAGATTTCATTATAACTTGACATTCTGAGTTGTTTTCATGAAACCTGCGCATCCCCTACAAGAGTTCAACCTACCATTATAGGAAAACGTGTTTTCGTGAAGAAATCATGACAAACTAACACAAAATGAAGATTTCATTATAACTTGACATTCTGAGTTGTTTTCATGAAACCTGCGCTTCCCCTACAAGAGTTCAACCTACCATTATAGGAAAACGTGTTTTCGTGAAGAAATCATGACAAACTAACACAAAATGAAGATTTCATTATAACTTGACATTCTGAGTTGTTTTCATGAAACCTGCGCTTCCCCTACAAGAGTTCAACCTACCATTATAGGAAAACGTGTTTTCGTGAAGAAATCATGACAAACTAACACAAAATGAAGATTTCATTATAACTTGACATTCTGAGTTGTTTTCATGAAACCTGCGCTTCCCCTATAAGAGTTCAACCTACCATTATAGGAAAACGTGTTTTCGTGAAGAAATCATGACAAACTAACACAAAATGAAGATTTCATTATAACTTGACATTCTGACTTGTTTTCATGAAACCTGAGCTTCCCCTATAAGAGTTCAACCTACCATTATAGGAAAACGTGTTTTCGTGAAGAAATCATGAGAAACTAACACAAAATGAAGATTTCATTATAACTTGACATTCTGAGTTGTTTTCATGATACCTGCGCTTCCCCTACAAGAGTTCGACCTACCATTATAGGAAAACGTGTTTTCGTGAAGAAATCATGACAAACTAACACAAAATGAAGATTTCATTATAACTTGACATTCTGAGTTGTTTTCATGAAACCTGCGCTTCCCCTACAAGAGTTCAACCTACCATTATAGGAAAACGTGTTTTCGTGAAGAAATCATGACAAACTAACACAAAATGAAGATTTCATTATAACTTGACATTCTGAGTTGTTTTCATGAAACCTGCGCTTCCCCTATAAGAGTTCAACCTACCATTATAGGAAAATGTGTTTTCGTGAAGAAATCATGACAAACTAACACAAAATGAAGATTTCATTATAACTTGACATTCTGAGTTGTTTTCATGAAACCTGCGCTTCCCCTACAAGAGTTCAACCTACCATTATAGGAAAACGTGTTTTCGTGAAGAAATCATGAGAAACTAACACAAAATGAAGATTTCATTATAACTTGACATTCTGAGTTGTTTTCATGAAACCTGCGCTTCCCCTATAAGAGTTCGACCTACCATTATAGGAAAACGTGTTTTCGTGAAGAAATCATGACAAACTAACACAAAATGAAGATTTCATTATAACTTGACATTCTGAGTTGTTTTCATGAAACCTGCGCTTCCCCTACAAGAGTTCAACCTACCATTATAGGAAAACGTGTTTTCGTGAAGAAATCATGACAAACTAACACAAAATGAAGATTTCATTATAACTTGACATTCTGAGTTGTTTTCATGAAACCTGCGCTTCCCCTATAAGAGTTCAACCTACCATTATAGGAAAACGTGTTTTCGTGAAGAAATCATGACAAACTAACACAAAATGAAGATTTCATTATAACTTGACATTCTGAGTTGTTTTCATGAAACCTGAGCTTCCCCTATAAGAGTTCAACCTACCATTATAGGAAAACGTGTTTTCGTGAAGAAATCATGACAAACTAACACAAAATGAAGATTTCATTATAACTTGACATTCTGAGTTGTTTTCATGATACCTGCGCTTCCCCTACAAGAGTTCGACCTACCATTATAGGAAAACGTGTTTTCGTGAAGAAATCATGACAAACTAACACAAAATGAAGATTTCATTATAACTTGACATTCTGAGTTGTTTTCATGAAACCTGCGCTTCCCCTACAAGAGTTCAACCTACCATTATAGGAAAACGTGTTTTCGTGAAGAAATCATGACAAACTAACACAAAATGAAGATTTCATTATAACTTGACATTCTGAGTTGTTTTCATGAAACCTGCGCTTCCCCTATAAGAGTTCGACCTACCATTATAGGAAAACGTGTTTTCGTGAAGAAATCATGACAAACTAACACAAAATGAAGATTTCATTATAACTTGACATTCTGAGTTGTTTTCATGAAACCTGCGCTTCCCCTATAAGAGTTCAACCTACCATTATAGGAAAACGTGTTTTCGTGAAGAAATCATGACAAACTAACACAAAATGAAGATTTCATTATAACTTGACATTCTGAGTTGTTTTCATGAAACCTGCGCTTCCCCTATAAGAGTTCGACCTACCATTATAGGAAAACGTGTTTTCGTGAAGAAATCATGACAAACTAACACAAAATGAAGATTTCATTATAACTTGACATTCTGAGTTGTTTTCATGAAACCTGCGCTTCCCCTATAAGAGTTCAACCTACCATTATAGGAAAACGTGTTTTCGTGAAGAAATCATGACAAACTAACACAAAATGAAGATTTCATTATAACTTGACATTCTGAGTTGTTTTCATGAAACCTGCGCTTCCCCTACAAGAGTTCGACCTACCATTATAGGAAAACGTGTTTTCGTGAAGAAATCATGACAAACTAACACAAAATGAAGATTTCATTATAACTTGACATTCTGAGATGTTTTCATGAAACCTGCGCTTCCCCTATAAGAGTTCGACCTACCATTATAGGAAAACGTGTTTTCGTGAAGAAATCATGACAAACTAACACAAAATGATGATTTCATTATAACTTGACATTCTGAGTTGTTTTCATGAAACCTGCGCTTCCCCTACAAGAGTTCAACCTACCATTATAGGAAAACGTGTTTTCGTGAAGAAATCATGACAAACTAACACAAAATGAAGATTTCATTATAACTTGACATTCTGAGTTGTTTTCATGAAACCTGCGCTTCCCCTACAAGAGTTCAACCTACCATTATAGGAAAACGTGTTTTCGTGAAGAAATCATGACAAACTAACACAAAATGAAGATTTCATTATAACTTGACATTCTGAGTTGTTTTCATGAAACCTGCGCTTCCCCTACAAGAGTTCAACCTACCATTATAGGAAAACGTGTTTTCGTGAAGAAATCATGACAAACTAACACAAAATGAAGATTTCATTATAACTTGACATTCTGAGTTGTTTTCATGAAACCTGCGCATCCCCTACAAGAGTTCAACCTACCATTATAGGAAAACGTGTTTTCGTGAAGAAATCATGACAAACTAACACAAAATGAAGATTTCATTATAACTTGACATTCTGAGTTGTTTTCATGAAACCTGCGCTTCCCCTACAAGAGTTCAACCTACCATTATAGGAAAACGTGTTTTCGTGAAGAAATCATGACAAACTAACACAAAATGAAGATTTCATTATAACTTGACATTCTGAGTTGTTTTCATGAAACCTGCGCTTCCCCTACAAGAGTTCAACCTACCATTATAGGAAAACGTGTTTTCGTGAAGAAATCATGACAAACTAACACAAAATGAAGATTTCATTATAACTTGACATTCTGAGTTGTTTTCATGAAACCTGCGCTTCCCCTATAAGAGTTCAACCTACCATTATAGGAAAACGTGTTTTCGTGAAGAAATCATGACAAACTAACACAAAATGAAGATTTCATTATAACTTGACATTCTGACTTGTTTTCATGAAACCTGAGCTTCCCCTATAAGAGTTCAACCTACCATTATAGGAAAACGTGTTTTCGTGAAGAAATCATGACAAACTAACACAAAATGAAGATTTCATTATAACTTGACATTCTGAGTTGTTTTCATGATACCTGCGCTTCCCCTACAAGAGTTCGACCTACCATTATAGGAAAACGTGTTTTCGTGAAGAAATCATGACAAACTAACACAAAATGAAGATTTCATTATAACTTGACATTCTGAGTTGTTTTCATGAAACCTGCGCTTCCCCTACAAGAGTTCGACCTACCATTATAGGAAAACGTGTTTTCGTGAAGAAATCATGACAAACTAACACAAAATGAAGATTTCATTATAACTTGACATTCTGAGTTGTTTTCATGAAACCTGCGCTTCCCCTATAAGAGTTCAACCTACCATTATAGGAAAACGTGTTTTCGTGAAGAAATCATGACAAACTAACACAAAATGAAGATTTCATTATAACTTGACATTCTGAGTTGTTTTCATGAAACCTGCGCTTCCCCTATAAGAGTTCGACCTACCATTATAGGAAAACGTGTTTTCGTGAAGAAATCATGACAAACTAACACAAAATGAAGATTTCATTATAACTTGACATTCTGAGTTGTTTTCATGAAACCTGCGCTTCCCATATAGAGTTCAACCTACCATTATAGGAAAATGTGTTTTCGTGAAGAAATCATGACAAACTAACACAAAATGAAAATTTCATTATAACTTGACATTCTGAGTTGTTTTCATGAAACCTGCGCTTCCCCTACAAGAGTTCGACCTACCATTATAGGAAAACGTGTTTTCGTGAAGAAATCATGACAAACTAACACAAAATGAAGATTTCATTATAACTTGACATTCTGAGATGTTTTCATGAAACCTGCGCTTCCCCTATAAGAGTTCGACCTACCATTATAGGAAAACGTGTTTTCGTGAAGAAATCATGACAAACTAACACAAAATGATGATTTCATTATAACTTGACATTCTGAGTTGTTTTCATGAAACCTGCGCTTCCCCTACAAGAGTTCAACCTACCATTATAGGAAAACGTGTTTTCGTGAAGAAATCATGACAAACTAACACAAAATGAAGATTTCATTATAACTTGACATTCTGAGTTGTTTTCATGAAACCTGCGCTTCCCCTACAAGAGTTCAACCTACCATTATAGGAAAACGTGTTTTCGTGAAGAAATCATGACAAACTAACACAAAATGAAGATTTCATTATAACTTGACATTCTGAGTTGTTTTCATGAAACCTGCGCTTCCCCTACAAGAGTTCAACCTACCATTATAGGAAAACGTGTTTTCGTGAAGAAATCATGACAAACTAACACAAAATGAAGATTTCATTATAACTTGACATTCTGAGTTGTTTTCATGAAACCTGCGCATCCCCTACAAGAGTTCAACCTACCATTATAGGAAAACGTGTTTTCGTGAAGAAATCATGACAAACTAACACAAAATGAAGATTTCATTATAACTTGACATTCTGAGTTGTTTTCATGAAACCTGCGCTTCCCCTACAAGAGTTCAACCTACCATTATAGGAAAACGTGTTTTCGTGAAGAAATCATGACAAACTAACACAAAATGAAGATTTCATTATAACTTGACATTCTGAGTTGTTTTCATGAAACCTGCGCTTCCCCTACAAGAGTTCAACCTACCATTATAGGAAAACGTGTTTTCGTGAAGAAATCATGACAAACTAACACAAAATGAAGATTTCATTATAACTTGACATTCTGAGTTGTTTTCATGAAACCTGCGCTTCCCCTATAAGAGTTTGACGTAACATTATAGGAAAACGTGTTTTCGTGAAGAAATCATGACAAACTAACACAAAATGAAGATTTCATTATAACTTGACATTCTGAGTTCATTTCATGAAACCTGAGCTTCCCCTATAAGAGTTCAACCTACCATTATAGGAAAACGTGTTTTCGTGAAGAAATCATGAGAAACTAACACAAAATGAAGATTTCATTATAACTTGACATTCTGAGTTGTTTTCATGATACCTGCGCTTCCCCTACAAGAGTTCGACCTACCATTATAGGAAAACGTGTTTTCGTGAAGAAATCATGACAAACTAACACAAAATGAAGATTTCATTATAACTTGACATTCTGAGTTGTTTTCATGAAACCTGCGCTTCCCCTACAAGAGTTCAACCTACCATTATAGGAAAACGTGTTTTCGTGAAGAAATCATGACAAACTAACACAAAATGAAGATTTCATTATAACTTGACATTCTGAGTTGTTTTCATGAAACCTGCGCTTCCCCTATAAGAGTTCAACCTACCATTATAGGAAAATGTGTTTTCGTGAAGAAATCATGACAAACTAACACAAAATGAAGATTTCATTATAACTTGACATTCTGAGTTGTTTTCATGAAACCTGCGCTTCCCCTACAAGAGTTCAACCTACCATTATAGGAAAACGTGTTTTCGTGAAGAAATCATGACAAACTAACACAACATGAAGATTTCTTTATAACTTGACATTCTGAGTTGTTTTCATGAAACCTGCGCTTCCCCTACAAGAGTTCGACCTACCATTATAGGAAAACGTGTTTTCGTGAAGAAATCATGACAAACTAACACAAAATGACGATTTCATTATAACTTGACATTCTGAGTTGTTTTCATGAAACCTGCGCTTCCCCTACAAGAGTTCAACCTACCATTATAGGAAAACGTGTTTTCGTGAAGAAATCATGACAAACTAACACAAAATGAAGATTTCATTATAACTTGACATTCTGAGTTGTTTTCATGAAACCTGCGCTTCCCCTACAAGAGTTCAACCTACCATTATAGGAAAACGTGTTTTCGTGAAGAAATCATGACAAACTAACACAAAATGAAGATTTCATTATAACTTGACATTCTGAGTTGTTTTCATGAAACCTGCGCTTCCCCTACAAGAGTTCAACCTACCATTATAGGAAAACGTGTTTTCGTGAAGAAATCATGACAAACTAACACAAAATGAAGATTTCATTATAACTTGACATTCTGAGTTGTTTTCATGAAACCTGCGCTTCCCCTATAAGAGTTCAACCTACCATTATAGGAAAACGTGTTTTCGTGAAGAAATCATGACAAACTAACACAAAATGAAGATTTCATTATAACTTGACATTCTGAGTTGTTTTCATGAAACCTGAGCTTCCCCTATAAGAGTTCAACCTACCATTATAGGAAAACGTGTTTTCGTGAAGAAATCATGACAAACTAAAACAAAATGAAGATTTCATTATAACTTGACATTCTGAGATGTTTTCATGAAACCTGCGCTTCCCCTATAAGAGTTCGACCTACCATTATAGGAAAACGTGTTTTCGTGAAGAAATCATGACAAACTAACACAAAATGATGATTTCATTATAACTTGACATTCTGAGTTGTTTTCATGAAACCTGCGCTTCCCCTACAAGAGTTCAACCTACCATTATAGGAAAACGTGTTTTCGTGAAGAAATCATGACAAACTAACACAAAATGAAGATTTCATTATAACTTGACATTCTGAGTTGTTTTCATGAAACCTGCGCTTCCCCTACAAGAGTTCAACCTACCATTATAGGAAAACGTGTTTTCGTGAAGAAATCATGACAAACTAACACAAAATGAAGATTTCATTATAACTTGACATTCTGAGTTGTTTTCATGAAACCTGCGCTTCCCCTACAAGAGTTCAACCTACCATTATAGGAAAACGTGTTTTCGTGAAGAAATCATGACAAACTAACACAAAATGAAGATTTCATTATAACTTGACATTCTGAGTTGTTTTCATGAAACCTGCGCATCCCCTACAAGAGTTCAACCTACCATTATAGGAAAACGTGTTTTCGTGAAGAAATCATGACAAACTAACACAAAATGAAGATTTCATTATAACTTGACATTCTGAGTTGTTTTCATGAAACCTGCGCTTCCCCTACAAGAGTTCAACCTACCATTATAGGAAAACGTGTTTTCGTGAAGAAATCATGACAAACTAACACAAAATGAAGATTTCATTATAACTTGACATTCTGAGTTGTTTTCATGAAACCTGCGCTTCCCCTACAAGAGTTCAACCTACCATTATAGGAAAACGTGTTTTCGTGAAGAAATCATGACAAACTAACACAAAATGAAGATTTCATTATAACTTGACATTCTGAGTTGTTTTCATGAAACCTGCGCTTCCCCTATAAGAGTTCAACCTACCATTATAGGAAAACGTGTTTTCGTGAAGAAATCATGACAAACTAACACAAAATGAAGATTTCATTATAACTTGACATTCTGACTTGTTTTCATGAAACCTGAGCTTCCCCTATAAGAGTTCAACCTACCATTATAGGAAAACGTGTTTTCGTGAAGAAATCATGAGAAACTAACACAAAATGAAGATTTCATTATAACTTGACATTCTGAGTTGTTTTCATGATACCTGCGCTTCCCCTACAAGAGTTCGACCTACCATTATAGGAAAACGTGTTTTCGTGAAGAAATCATGACAAACTAACACAAAATGAAGATTTCATTATAACTTGACATTCTGAGTTGTTTTCATGAAACCTGCGCTTCCCCTACAAGAGTTCAACCTACCATTATAGGAAAACGTGTTTTCGTGAAGAAATCATGACAAACTAACACAAAATGAAGATTTCATTATAACTTGACATTCTGAGTTGTTTTCATGAAACCTGCGCTTCCCCTATAAGAGTTCAACCTACCATTATAGGAAAATGTGTTTTCGTGAAGAAATCATGACAAACTAACACAAAATGAAGATTTCATTATAACTTGACATTCTGAGTTGTTTTCATGAAACCTGCGCTTCCCCTACAAGAGTTCAACCTACCATTATAGGAAAACGTGTTTTCGTGAAGAAATCATGACAAACTAACACAACATGAAGATTTCTTTATAACTTGACATTCTGAGTTGTTTTCATGAAACCTGCGCTTCCCCTACAAGAGTTCGACCTACCATTATAGGAAAACGTGTTTTCGTGAAGAAATCATGACAAACTAACACAAAATGACGATTTCATTATAACTTGACATTCTGAGTTGTTTTCATGAAACCTGCGCTTCCCCTACAAGAGTTCAACCTACCATTATAGGAAAACGTGTTTTCGTGAAGAAATCATGACAAACTAACACAAAATGAAGATTTCATTATAACTTGACATTCTGAGTTGTTTTCATGAAACCTGCGCTTCCCCTACAAGAGTTCAACCTACCATTATAGGAAAACGTGTTTTCGTGAAGAAATCATGACAAACTAACACAAAATGAAGATTTCATTATAACTTGACATTCTGAGTTGTTTTCATGAAACCTGCGCTTCCCCTACAAGAGTTCAACCTACCATTATAGGAAAACGTGTTTTCGTGAAGAAATCATGACAAACTAACACAAAATGAAGATTTCATTATAACTTGACATTCTGAGTTGTTTTCATGAAACCTGCGCTTCCCCTATAAGAGTTCAACCTACCATTATAGGAAAACGTGTTTTCGTGAAGAAATCATGACAAACTAACACAAAATGAAGATTTCATTATAACTTGACATTCTGAGTTGTTTTCATGAAACCTGAGCTTCCCCTATAAGAGTTCAACCTACCATTATAGGAAAACGTGTTTTCGTGAAGAAATCATGACAAACTAACACAAAATGAAGATTTCATTATAACTTGACATTCTGAGTTGTTTTCATGATACCTGCGCTTCCCCTACAAGAGTTCGACCTACCATTATAGGAAAACGTGTTTTCGTGAAGAAATCATGACAAACTAACACAAAATGAAGATTTCATTATAACTTGACATTCTGAGTTGTTTTCATGAAACCTGCGCTTCCCCTACAAGAGTTCAACCTACCATTATAGGAAAACGTGTTTTCGTGAAGAAATCATGACAAACTAACACAAAATGAAGATTTCATTATAACTTGACATTCTGAGTTGTTTTCATGAAACCTGCGCTTCCCCTATAAGAGTTCGACCTACCATTATAGGAAAACGTGTTTTCGTGAAGAAATCATGACAAACTAACACAAAATGAAGATTTCATTATAACTTGACATTCTGAGTTGTTTTCATGAAACCTGCGCTTCCCCTATAAGAGTTCAACCTACCATTATAGGAAAACGTGTTTTCGTGAAGAAATCATGACAAACTAACACAAAATGAAGATTTCATTATAACTTGACATTCTGAGTTGTTTTCATGAAACCTGCGCTTCCCCTATAAGAGTTCGACCTACCATTATAGGAAAACGTGTTTTCGTGAAGAAATCATGACAAACTAACACAAAATGAAGATTTCATTATAACTTGACATTCTGAGTTGTTTTCATGAAACCTGCGCTTCCCCTATAAGAGTTCGACCTACCATTATAGGAAAACGTGTTTTCGTGAAGAAATCATGACAAACTAACACAAAATGAAGATTTCATTATAACTTGACATTCTGAGTTGTTTTCATGAAACCTGCGCTTCCCCTACAAGAGTTCGACCTACCATTATAGGAAAACGTGTTTTCGTGAAGAAATCATGACAAACTAACACAAAATGAAGATTTCATTATAACTTGACATTCTGAGATGTTTTCATGAAACCTGCGCTTCCCCTATAAGAGTTCGACCTACCATTATAGGAAAACGTGTTTTCGTGAAGAAATCATGACAAACTAACACAAAATGATGATTTCATTATAACTTGACATTCTGAGTTGTTTTCATGAAACCTGCGCTTCCCCTACAAGAGTTCAACCTACCATTATAGGAAAACGTGTTTTCGTGAAGAAATCATGACAAACTAACACAAAATGAAGATTTCATTATAACTTGACATTCTGAGTTGTTTTCATGAAACCTGCGCTTCCCCTACAAGAGTTCAACCTACCATTATAGGAAAACGTGTTTTCGTGAAGAAATCATGACAAACTAACACAAAATGAAGATTTCATTATAACTTGACATTCTGAGTTGTTTTCATGAAACCTGCGCTTCCCCTACAAGAGTTCAACCTACCATTATAGGAAAACGTGTTTTCGTGAAGAAATCATGACAAACTAACACAAAATGAAGATTTCATTATAACTTGACATTCTGAGTTGTTTTCATGAAACCTGCGCATCCCCTACAAGAGTTCAACCTACCATTATAGGAAAACGTGTTTTCGTGAAGAAATCATGACAAACTAACACAAAATGAAGATTTCATTATAACTTGACATTCTGAGTTGTTTTCATGAAACCTGCGCTTCCCCTACAAGAGTTCAACCTACCATTATAGGAAAACGTGTTTTCGTGAAGAAATCATGACAAACTAACACAAAATGAAGATTTCATTATAACTTGACATTCTGAGTTGTTTTCATGAAACCTGCGCTTCCCCTACAAGAGTTCAACCTACCATTATAGGAAAACGTGTTTTCGTGAAGAAATCATGACAAACTAACACAAAATGAAGATTTCATTATAACTTGACATTCTGAGTTGTTTTCATGAAACCTGCGCTTCCCCTATAAGAGTTCAACCTACCATTATAGGAAAACGTGTTTTCGTGAAGAAATCATGACAAACTAACACAAAATGAAGATTTCATTATAACTTGACATTCTGACTTGTTTTCATGAAACCTGAGCTTCCCCTATAAGAGTTCAACCTACCATTATAGGAAAACGTGTTTTCGTGAAGAAATCATGAGAAACAAACACAAAATGAAGATTTCATTATAACTTGACATTCTGAGTTGTTTTCATGATACCTGCGCTTCCCCTACAAGAGTTCGACCTACCATTATAGGAAAACGTGTTTTCGTGAAGAAATCATGACAAACTAACACAAAATGAAGATTTCATTATAACTTGACATTCTGAGTTGTTTTCATGAAACCTGCGCTTCCCCTACAAGAGTTCGACCTACCATTATAGGAAAACGTGTTTTCGTGAAGAAATCATGACAAACTAACACAAAATGAAGATTTCATTATAACTTGACATTCTGAGTTGTTTTCATGAAACCTGCGCTTCCCCTATAAGAGTTCAACCTACCATTATAGGAAAACGTGTTTTCGTGAAGAAATCATGACAAACTAACACAAAATGAAGATTTCATTATAACTTGACATTCTGAGTTGTTTTCATGAAACCTGCGCTTCCCCTATAAGAGTTCAACCTACCATTATAGGAAAACGTGTTTTCGTGAAGAAATCATGACAAACTAACACAAAATGAAGATTTCATTATAACTTGACATTCTGAGTTGTTTTCATGAAACCTGAGCTTCCCCTATAAGAGTTCAACCTACCATTATAGGAAAACGTGTTTTCGTGAAGAAATCATGACAAACTAACACAAAATGAAGATTTCATTATAACTTGACATTCTGAGTTGTTTTCATGATACCTGCGCTTCCCCTACAAGAGTTCGACCTACCATTATAGGAAAACGTGTTTTCGTGAAGAAATCATGACAAACTAACACAAAATGAAGATTTCATTATAACTTGACATTCTGAGTTGTTTTCATGAAACCTGCGCTTCCCCTACAAGAGTTCAACCTACCATTATAGGAAAACGTGTTTTCGTGAAGAAATCATGACAAACTAACACAAAATGAAGATTTCATTATAACTTGACATTCTGAGTTGTTTTCATGAAACCTGCGCTTCCCCTATAAGAGTTCGACCTACCATTATAGGAAAACGTGTTTTCGTGAAGAAATCATGACAAACTAACACAAAATGAAGATTTCATTATAACTTGACATTCTGAGTTGTTTTCATGAAACCTGCGCTTCCCCTATAAGAGTTCAACCTACCATTATAGGAAAACGTGTTTTCGTGAAGAAATCATGACAAACTAACACAAAATGAAGATTTCATTATAACTTGACATTCTGAGTTGTTTTCATGAAACCTGCGCTTCCCCTATAAGAGTTCGACCTACCATTATAGGAAAACGTGTTTTCGTGAAGAAATCATGACAAACTAACACAAAATGAAGATTTCATTATAACTTGACATTCTGAGTTGTTTTCATGAAACCTGCGCTTCCCCTATAAGAGTTCAACCTACCATTATAGGAAAACGTGTTTTCGTGAAGAAATCATGACAAACTAACACAAAATGAAGATTTCATTATAACTTGACATTCTGAGTTGTTTTCATGAAACCTGCGCTTCCCCTACAAGAGTTCAACCTACCATTATAGGAAAACGTGTTTTCGTGAAGAAATCATGACAAACTAACACAAAATGAAGATTTCATTATAACGACATTCTGAGTTGTTTTCATGAAACCTGCGCTTCCCCTACAAGAGTTCAACCTACCATTATAGGAAAACGTGTTTTCGTGAAGAAATCATGACAAACTAACACAAAATGAAGATTTCATTATAACTTGACATTCTGAGTTGTTTTCATGAAACCTGCGCTTCCCCTACAAGAGTTCAACCTACCATTATAGGAAAACGTGTTTTCGTGAAGAAATCATGACAAACTAACACAACATGAAGATTTCATTATAACTTGACATTCTGAGTTGTTTTCATGAAACCTGCGCTTCCCCTACAAGAGTTCAACCTACCATTATAGGAAAACGTGTTTTCGTGAAGAAATCATGAGAAACTAACACAAAATGAAGATTTCATTATAACTTGACATTCTGAGTTGTTTTCATGAAACCTGCGCTTCCCCTATAAGAGTTCGACCTACCATTATAGGAAAACGTGTTTTCGTGAAGAAATCATGACAAACTAACACAAAATGAAGATTTCATTATAACTTGACATTCTGAGTTGTTTTCATGAAACCTGCGCTTCCCCTACAAGAGTTCAACCTACCATTATAGGAAAACGTGTTTTTGTGAAGAAATCATGACAAACTAACACAAAATGAAGATTTCATGATAACTTGACATTCTGAGTTGTTTTCATGAAACCTGCGCTTCCCCTACAAGAGTTCGACCTACCATTAAAGGAAAACGTGTTTTCGTGAAGAAATCATGACAAACTGACACAAAATGAAGATTTCATTATAACTTGACATTCTGAGTTGTTTTCATGAAACCTGCGCTTCCCCTACAAGAGTTCAACCTACCATTATAGGAAAACGTGTTTTCGTGAAGAAATCATTACAAACTAACACAAAATGAAGATTTCATTATAACTTGACATTCTGAGTTGTTTTCATGAAACCTGCACTTCCCCTACAAGAGTTCGACCTACCATTATAGGAAAACGTGTTTTCGTGAAGAAATCATGACAAACTAACACAACATGAAGATTTCATTATAACTTGACATTTTGAGTTGTTTTCATGAAACCTGCGCTTCCCCTACAAGAGTTCGACCTACCATTATAGGAAAACGTGTTTTCGTGAAGAAATCATGACAAACTAACACAAAATGAAGATTTCATTATAACTTGACATTCTGAGATGTTTTCATGAAACCTGCGCTTCCCCTATAAGAGTTCGACCTACCATTATAGGAAAACGTGTTTTCGTGAAGAAATCATGACAAACTAACACAAAATGAAGATTTCATTATAACTTGACATTCAGAGTTGTTTTCATGAAACCTGCGCTTCCCCTACAAGAGTTCAACCTACCATTATAGGAAAACGTGTTTTCGTGAAGAAATCATGACAAACTAACACAAAATGAAGATTTCATTATAACTTGACATTCTGAGTTGTTTTCATGAAACCTACGCTTCCCCTACAAGAGTTCAACCTACCATTATAGGAAAACGTGTTTTCGTGAAGAAATCATGACAAACTAACACAAAATGAAGATTTCATTATAACTTGACATTCTGAGTTGTTTTCATGAAACCTGCGCTTCCCCTACAAGAGTTCAACCTACCATTATAGGAAAACGTGTTTTCGTGAAGAAATCATGAGAAACTAACACAAAATGAAGATTTCATTATAACTTGACATTCTGAGTTGTTTTCATGAAACCTGCGCTTCCCCTACAAGAGTTCAACCTACCATTATAGGAAAACGTGTTTTCGTGAAGAAATCATGACAAACTAACACAAAATGAAGATTTCATTATAACTTGACATTCTGAGTTGTTTTCATGAAACCTGCGCTTCCCCTACAAGAGTTCGACCTACCATTATAGGAAAACGTGTTTTCGTGAAGAAATCATGACAAACTAACACAAAATGAAGATTTCATTATAACTTGACATTCTGAGTTGTTTTCATGAAACCTGCACTTCCCCTACAAGACTTCGACCTTCCATTATAGGAAAACGTGTTTTCGTGAAGAAATCATGACAAACTAACACAACATGAAGATTTCTTTATAACTTGACATTCTGAGTTGTTTTCATGAAACCTGCGCTTCCCCTACAAGAGTTCGACCTACCATTATAGGAAAACGTGTTTTCGTGAAGAAATCATGACAAACTAACACAAAATGACGATTTCATTATAACTTGACATTCTGAGTTGTTTTCATGAAACCTGCGCTTCCCCTACAAGAGTTCAACCTACCATTATAGGAAAACGTGTTTTCGTGAAGAAATCATGACAAACTAACACAAAATGAAGATTTCATTATAACTTGACATTCTGAGTTGTTTTCATGAAACCTGCGCTTCCCCTATAAGAGTTCGACCTACCATTATAGGAAAATGTGTTTTCGTGAAGAAATCATGACAAACTAACACAAAATGAAGATTTCATTATAACTTGACATTCTGAGTTGTTTTCATGAAACCTGCGCTTCCCCTACAAGAGTTCGACCTACCATTATAGGAAAACGTGTTTTCGTGAAGAAATCATGACAAACTAACACAACATGAAGATTTCATTATAACTTGACATTCTGAGTTGTTTTCATGAAACCTGCGCTTCCCCTACAAGAGTTCGACCTACCATTATAGGAAAACGTGTTTTCGTGAAGAAATCATGACAAACTAACACAAAATGAAGATTTCATTATAACTTGACATTCTGAGATGTTTTCATGAAACCTGCGCTTCCCCTATAAGAGTTCAACCTACCATTATAGGAAAACGTGTTTTCGTGAAGAAATCATGACAAACTAACACAAAATGAAGATTTCATTATAACTTGACATTCTGAGTTGTTTTCATGAAACCTGCGCTTCCCCTACAAGAGTTCAACCTACCATTATAGGAAAACGTGTTTTCGTGAAGAAATCATGACAAACTAACACAAAATGAAGATTTCATTATAACTTGACATTCTGAGTTGTTTTCATGAAACCTGCGCTTCCCCTACAAGAGTTCAACCTACCATTATAGGAAAACGTGTTTTCGTGAAGAAATCATGACAAACTAACACAAAATGAAGATTTCATTATAACTTGACATTCTGAGTTGTTTTCATGAAACCTGCGCTTCCCCTACAAGAGTTCAAACCTACCATTATAGGAAAACGTGTTTTCGTGAAGAAATCATGAGAAACTAACACAAAATGAAGATTTCATTATAACTTGACATTCTGAGTTGTTTTCATGAAACCTGCGCTTCCCCTACAAGAGTTCAACCTACCATTATAGGAAAACGTGTTTTCGTGAAGAAATCATGACAAACTAACACAAAATGAAGATTTCATTATAACTTGACATTCTGAGTTGTTTTCATGAAACCTGCGCTTCCCCTACAAGAGTTCAACCTACCATTATAGGAAAACGTGTTTTCGTGAAGAAATCATGACAAACTAACACAAAATGAAGATTTCATTATAACTTGACATTCTGAGTTGTTTTCATGAAACCTGCGCTTCCCCTACAAGAGTTCGACCTACCATTATAGGAAAATGTGTTTTCGTGAAGAAATCATGACAAACTAACACAAAATGAAGATTTCATTATAACTTGACATTCTGAGTTGTTTTCATGAAACCTGCGCTTCCCCTACAAGAGTTCAACCTACCATTATAGGAAAACGTGTTTTCGTGAAGAAATCATGACAAACTAACACAAAATGAAGATTTCATTATAACTTGACATTCTGAGTTGTTTTCATGAAACCTGCGCTTCCCCTACAAGAGTTCAACCTACCATTATAGGAAAACGTGTTTTCGTGAAGAAATCATGAGAAACTAACACAAAATGAAGATTTCATTATAACTTGACATTCTGAGTTGTTTTCATGAAACCTGCGCTTCCCCTACAAGAGTTCAACCTACCATTATAGGAAAACGTGTTTTCGTGAAGAAATCATGACAAACTAACACAAAATGAAGATTTCATTATAACTTGACATTCTGAGTTGTTTTCATGAAACCTGCGCTTCCCCTATAAGAGTTCAACCTACCATTATAGGAAAACGTGTTTTCGTGAAGAAATCATGACAAACTAACACAAAATGAAGATTTCATTATAACTTGACATTCTGAGTTGTTTTCATGAAACCTGAGCTTCCCCTATAAGAGTTCAACCTACCATTATAGGAAAACGTGTTTTCGTGAAGAAATCATGAGAAACTAACACAAAATGAAGATTTCATTATAACTTGACATTCTGAGTTGTTTTCATGAAACCTGCGCTTCCCCTACAAGAGTTCGACCTACCATTATAGGAAAACGTGTTTTCGTGAAGAAATCATGACAAACTAACACAAAATGAAGATTTCATTATAACTTGACATTCTGAGTTGTTTTCATGAAACCTGCGCTTCCCCTACAAGAGTTCAACCTACCATTATAGGAAAACGTGTTTTCGTGAAGAAATCATGACAAACTAACACAACATGAAGATTTCTTTATAACTTGACATTCTGAGTTGTTTTCATGAAACCTGCGCTTCCCCTACAAGAGTTCGACCTACCATTATAGGAAAACGTGTTTTCGTGAAGAAATCATGACAAACTAACACAACATGAAGATTTCTTTATAACTTGACATTCTGAGTTGTTTTCATGAAACCTGCGCTTCCCCTACAAGAGTTCGACCTACCATTATAGGAAAACGTGTTTTCGTGAAGAAATCATGACAAACTAACACAAAATGACGATTTCATTATAACTTGACATTCTGAGTTGTTTTCATGAAACCTGCGCTTCCCCTACAAGAGTTCAACCTACCATTATAGGAAAACGTGTTTTCGTGAAGAAATCATGACAAACTAACACAAAATGAAGATTTCATTATAACTTGACATTCTGAGTTGTTTTCATGAAACCTGCGCTTCCCCTATAAGAGTTCGACCTACCATTATAGGAAAATGTGTTTTCGTGAAGAAATCATGACAAACTAACACAAAATGAAGATTTCATTATAACTTGACATTCTGAGTTGTTTTCATGAAACCTGCGCTTCCCCTACAAGAGTTCAACCTACCATTATAGGAAAACGTGTTTTCGTGAAGAAATCATGACAAACTAACACAACATGAAGATTTCATTATAACTTGACATTCTGAGTTGTTTTCATGAAACCTGCGCTTCCCCTACAAGAGTTCGACCTACCATTATAGGAAAACGTGTTTTCGTGAAGAAATCATGACAAACTAACACAAAATGAAGATTTCATTATAACTTGACATTCTGAGATGTTTTCATGAAACCTGCGCTTCCCCTATAAGAGTTCAACCTACCATTATAGGAAAACGTGTTTTCGTGAAGAAATCATGACAAACTAACACAAAATGAAGATTTCATTATAACTTGACATTCTGAGTTGTTTTCATGAAACCTGCGCTTCCCCTACAAGAGTTCAACCTACCATTATAGGAAAACGTGTTTTCGTGAAGAAATCATGACAAACTAACACAAAATGAAGATTTCATTATAACTTGACATTCTGAGTTGTTTTCATGAAACCTGCGCTTCCCCTACAAGAGTTCAACCTACCATTATAGGAAAACGTGTTTTCGTGAAGAAATCATGACAAACTAACACAAAATGAAGATTTCATTATAACTTGACATTCTGAGTTGTTTTCATGAAACCTGCGCTTCCCCTACAAGAGTTCAACCTACCATTATAGGAAAACGTGTTTTCGTGAAGAAATCATGAGAAACTAACACAAAATGAAGATTTCATTATAACTTGACATTCTGAGTTGTTTTCATGAAACCTGCGCTTCCCCTACAAGAGTTCAACCTACCATTATAGGAAAACGTGTTTTCGTGAAGAAATCATGACAAACTAACACAAAATGAAGATTTCATTATAACTTGACATTCTGAGTTGTTTTCATGAAACCTGCGCTTCCCCTACAAGAGTTCAACCTACCATTATAGGAAAACGTGTTTTCGTGAAGAAATCATGACAAACTAACACAAAATGAAGATTTCATTATAACTTGACATTCTGAGTTGTTTTCATGAAACCTGCGCTTCCCCTATAAGAGTTCAACCTACCATTATAGGAAAACGTGTTTTCGTGAAGAAATCATGACAAACTAACACAAAATGAAGATTTCATTATAACTTGACATTCTGAGTTGTTTTCATGAAACCTGAGCTTCCCCTATAAGAGTTCAACCTACCATTATAGGAAAACGTGTTTTCGTGAAGAAATCATGAGAAACTAACACAAAATGAAGATTTCATTATAACTTGACATTCTGAGTTGTTTTCATGATACCTGCGCTTCCCCTACAAGAGTTCGACCTACCATTATAGGAAAACGTGTTTTCGTGAAGAAATCATGACAAACTAACACAAAATGAAGATTTCATTATAACTTGACATTCTGAGTTGTTTTCATGAAACCTGCGCTTCCCCTACAAGAGTTCAACCTACCATTATAGGAAAACGTGTTTTCGTGAAGAAATCATGACAAACTAACACAAAATGAAGATTTCATTATAACTTGACATTCTGAGTTGTTTTCATGAAACCTGCGCTTCCCCTATAAGAGTTCAACCTACCATTATAGGAAAATGTGTTTTCGTGAAGAAATCATGACAAACTAACACAAAATGAAGATTTCATTATAACTTGACATTCTGAGTTGTTTTCATGAAACCTGCGCTTCCCCTACAAGAGTTCAACCTACCATTATAGGAAAACGTGTTTTCGTGAAGAAATCATGAGAAACTAACACAAAATGAAGATTTCATTATAACTTGACATTCTGAGTTGTTTTCATGAAACCTGCGCTTCCCCTATAAGAGTTCGACCTACCATTATAGGAAAACGTGTTTTCGTGAAGAAATCATGACAAACTAACACAAAATGAAGATTTCATTATAACTTGACATTCTGAGTTGTTTTCATGAAACCTGCGCTTCCCCTACAAGAGTTCAACCTACCATTATAGGAAAACGTGTTTTCGTGAAGAAATCATGACAAACTAACACAAAATGAAGATTTCATGATAACTTGACATTCTGAGTTGTTTTCATGAAACCTGCGCTTCCCCTACAAGAGTTCGACCTACCATTAAAGGAAAACGTGTTTTCGTGAAGAAATCATGACAAACTAACACAAAATGAAGATTTCATTATAACTTGACATTCTGAGTTGTTTTCATGAAACCTGCGCTTCCCCTACAAGAGTTCGACCTACCATTATAGGAAAACGTGTTTTCGTGAAGAAATCATGACAAACTAACACAAAATGAAGATTTCATTATAACTTGACATTCTGAGTTGTTTTCATGAAACCTGCGCTTCCCCTACAAGAGTTCAACCTACCATTATAGGAAAACGTGTTTTCGTGAAGAAATCATGACAAACTAACACAAAATGAAGATTTCATTATAACTTGACATTCTGAGTTGTTTTCATGAAACCTGCACTTCCCCTACAAGAGTTCGACCTACCATTATAGGAAAACGTGTTTTCGTGAAGAAATCATGACAAACTAACACAACATGAAGATTTCATTATAACTTGACATTTTGAGTTGTTTTCATGAAACCTGCGCTTCCCCTACAAGAGTTCGACCTACCATTATAGGAAAACGTGTTTTCGTGAAGAAATCATGACAAACTAACACAAAATGAAGATTTCATTATAACTTGACATTCTGAGATGTTTTCATGAAACCTGCGCTTCCCCTATAAGAGTTCAACCTACCATTATAGGAAAACGTGTTTTCGTGAAGAAATCATGACAAACTAACACAAAATGAAGATTTCATTATAACTTGACATTCAGAGTTGTTTTCATGAAACCTGCGCTTCCCCTACAAGAGTTCAACCTACCATCATAGGAAAACGTGTTTTCGTGAAGAAATCATGACAAACTAACACAAAATGAAGATTTCATTATAACTTGACATTCTGAGTTGTTTTCATGAAACCTACGCTTCCCCTACAAGAGTTCAACCTACCATTATAGGAAAACGTGTTTTCGTGAAGAAATCATGAGAAACTAACACAAAATGAAGATTTCATTATAACTTGACATTCTGAGTTGTTTTCATGAAACCTGCGCTTCCCCTACAAGAGTTCAACCTACCATTATAGGAAAACGTGTTTTCGTGAAGAAATCATGACAAACTAACACAAAATGAAGATTTCATTATAACTTGACATTCTGAGTTGTTTTCATGAAACCTGCGCTTCCCCTACAAGAGTTCAACCTACCATTATAGGAAAACGTGTTTTCGTGAAGAAATCATGAGAAACTAACACAAAATGAAGATTTCATTATAACTTGACATTCTGAGTTGTTTTCATGAAACCTGCGCTTCCCCTACAAGAGTTCAACCTACCATTATAGGAAAACGTGTTTTCGTGAAGAAATCATGACAAACTAACACAAAATGAAGATTTCATTATAACTTGACATTCTGAGTTGTTTTCATGAAACCTGCGCTTCCCCTACAAGAGTTCAACCTACCATTATAGGAAAACGTGTTTTCGTGAAGAAATCATGACAAACTAACACAACATGAAGATTTCATTATAACTTGACATTCTGAGTTGTTTTCATGAAACCTGCGCTTCCCCTACAAGAGTTCGACCTACCATTATAGGAAAACGTGTTTTCGTGAAGAAATCATGACAAACTAACACAAAATGAAGATTTCATTATAACTTGACATTCTGAGTTGTTTTCATGAAACCTGCGCTTCCCCTATAAGAGTTCGACCTACCATTATAGGAAAACGTGTTTTCGTGAAGAACTCATGACAAACTAACACAAAATGAAGATTTCATTATAACTTGACATTCTGAGTTCATTTCATGAAACCTGCGCTTCCCCTATAAGAGTTCGACGTAACATTATAGGAAAACGTGTTTTCGTGAAGAAATCATGACAAACTAACACAAAATGAAGATTTCATTATAACTTGACATTCTGAGTTCATTTCATGAAACCTACGCTTCCCCTATAAGAGTTCAACGTAACATTATAGGAAAATGTGTTTTCGTGAAGAACTCATGACAAACTAACACAAAATGAAGATTTCATTATAACTTGACATTCTGAGTTCATTTCATGAAACCTGCGCTTCCCATATAAGAGTTCGACCTACCATTATAGGAAAACGTGTTTTCGTTAAGAAATCATGACAAACTAACACAAAATGAAGATTTCATTATAACTTGACATTCTGAGTTGTTTTCATGAAACCTGCGCTTCCCCTACAAGAGTTCAACCTACCATTATAGGAAAACGTGTTTTCGTGAAGAAATCATGACAAACTAACACAAAATGAAGATTTCATGATAACTTGACATTCTGAGTTGTTTTCATGAAACCTGCGCTTCCCCTACAAGAGTTCGACCTACCATTAAAGGAAAACGTGTTTTCGTGAAGAAATCATGACAAACTAACACAAAATGAAGATTTCATTATAACTTGACATTCTGAGTTGTTTTCATGAAACCTGCGCTTCCCCTACAAGAGTTCAACCTACCATTATAGGAAAACGTGTTTTCGTGAAGAAATCATGACAAACTAACACAAAATGAAGATTTCATTATAACTTGACATTCTGAGTTGTTTTCATGAAACCTGCACTTCCCCTACAAGAGTTCGACCTACCATTATAGGAAAACGTGTTTTCGTGAAGAAATCATGACAAACTAACACAACATGAAGATTTCATTATAACTTGACATTTTGAGTTGTTTTCATGAAACCTGCGCTTCCCCTACAAGAGTTCGACCTACCATTATAGGAAAACGTGTTTTCGTGAAGAAATCATGACAAACTAACACAAAATGAAGATTTCATTATAACTTGACATTCTGAGATGTTTTCATGAAACCTGCGCTTCCCCTATAAGAGTTCAACCTACCATTATAGGAAAACGTGTTTTCGTGAAGAAATCATGACAAACTAACACAAAATGAAGATTTCATTATAACTTGACATTCAGAGTTGTTTTCATGAAACCTGCGCTTCCCCTACAAGAGTTCAACCTACCATCATAGGAAAACGTGTTTTCGTGAAGAAATCATGACAAACTAACACAAAATGAAGATTTCATTATAACTTGACATTCTGAGTTGTTTTCATGAAACCTACGCTTCCCCTACAAGAGTTCAACCTACCATTATAGGAAAACGTGTTTTCGTGAAGAAATCATGAGAAACTAACACAAAATGAAGATTTCATTATAACTTGACATTCTGAGTTGTTTTCATGAAACCTGCGCTTCCCCTACAAGAGTTCAACCTACCATTATAGGAAAACGTGTTTTCGTGAAGAAATCATGACAAACTAACACAAAATGAAGATTTCATTATAACTTGACATTCTGAGTTGTTTTCATGAAACCTGCGCTTCCCCTACAAGAGTTCAACCTACCATTATAGGAAAACGTGTTTTCGTGAAGAAATCATGACAAACTAACACAAAATGAAGATTTCATTATAACTTGACATTCTGAGTTGTTTTCATGAAACCTGCGCTTCCCCTACAAGAGTTCAACCTACCATTATAGGAAAACGTGTTTTCGTGAAGAAATCATGACAAACTAACACAAAATGAAGATTTCATTATAACTTGACATTCTGAGTTGTTTTCATGAAACCTGCGCTTCCCCTACAAGAGTTCAACCTACCATTATAGGAAAACGTGTTTTCGTGAAGAAATCATGACAAACTAACACAACATGAAGATTTCATTATAACTTAACATTCTGAGTTGTTTTCATGAAACCTGCGCTTCCCCTACAAGAGTTCGACCTACCATTATAGGAAAACGTGTTTTCGTGAAGAAATCATGACAAACTAACACAAAATGAAGATTTCATTATAACTTGACATTCTGAGTTGTTTTCATGAAACCTGCGCTTCCCCTATAAGAGTTCGACCTACCATTATAGGAAAACGTGTTTTCGTGAAGAACTCATGACAAACTAACACAAAATGAAGATTTCATTATAACTTGACATTCTGAGTTCATTTCATGAAACCTGCGCTTCCCCTATAAGAGTTCGACGTAACATTATAGGAAAACGTGTTTTCGTGAAGAAATCATGACAAACTAACACAAAATGAAGATTTCATTATAACTTGACATTCTGAGTTCATTTCATGAAACCTACGCTTCCCCTATAAGAGTTCAACGTAACATTATAGGAAAATGTGTTTTCGTGAAGAAATAATGACAAACTAACACAAAATGAAGATTTCATTATAACTTGACATTCTGAGTTCATTTCATGAATCCTGCGCTTCCCCTATAAGAGTTCGACGTAACATTATAGGAAAACGTGTTTTCGTGAAGAAATCATGACAAACTAACACAAAATGAAGATTTCATTATAACTTGACATTCTGAGTTCATTTCATGAAACCTGCGCTTCCCCTATAAGAGTTCGACCTACCATTATAGGAAAACGTGTTTTCGTGAAGAAATCATGACAAACTAACACAAAATGAAGATTTCATTATAACTTGACATTCTGAGTTCATTTCATGAAACCTGCGCTTCCCCTATAAGAGTTCGACGTAACATTATAGGAAAATGTGTTTTCGTGAAGAAATAATGACAAACTAACACAAAATGAAGATTTCATTATAACTTGACATTCTGAGTTCATTTCATGAATCCTGCGCTTCCCCTATAAGAGTTTGACGTAACATTATAGGAAAACGTGTTTTCGTGAAGAAATCATGACAAACTAACACAAAATGAAGATTTCATTATAACTTGACATTCTGAGTTCATTTCATGAAACCTGCGCTTCCCCTATAAGAGTTCGACCTAACATTATAGGAAAACGTGTTTTCGTGAAGAAATCATGACAAACTAACACAAAATGAAGATTTCATTATAACTTGACATTCTGAGTTCATTTCATGAAACCTGCGCTTCCCCTATAAGAGTTCGACCTACCATTATAGGAAAACGTGTTTTCGTGAAGAACTCATGACAAACTAACACAAAATGAAGATTTCATTATAACTTGACATTCTGAGTTGTTTTCATGAAACCTGCGCTTCCCCTACAAGAGTTCAACCTACCATTATAGGAAAACGTGTTTTCGTGAAGAAATCATGACAAACTAACACAAAATGAAGATTTCATTATAACTTGACATTCTGAGTTGTTTTCATGAAACCTGCGCTTCCCCTACAAGAGTTCAACCTACCATTATAGGAAAACGTGTTTTCGTGAAGAAATCATGACAAACTAACACAAAATGAAGATTTCATTATAACTTGACATTCTGAGTTGTTTTCATGAAACCTGCGCTTCCCCTACAAAAGTTCGACCTACCATTATAGGAAAACGTGTTTTCGTGAAGAAATCATGACAAACTAACACAAAATGAAGATTTCATTATAACTTGACATTCTGAGTTGTTTTCATGAAACCTGCGCTTCCCCTATAAGAGTTCGACCTACCATTATAGGAAAACGTGTTTTCGTGAAGAAATCATGACAAACTAACACAAAATGAAGATTTCATTATAACTTGACATTCTGAGTTCATTTCATGAAACCTGCGCTTCCCCTATAAGAGTTCGACGTAACATTATAGGAAAACGTGTTTTCGTGAAGAAATCATGACAAACTAACACAAAATGAAGATTTCATTATAACTTGACATTCTGAGTTCATTTCATGAAACCTGCGCTTCCCATATAAGAGTTCGACCTACCATTATAGGAAAACGTGTTTTCGTTAAGAAATCATGACAAACTAACACAAAATGAAGATTTCATTATAACTTGAAATTCTGAGTTCATTTCATGAAACCTGCGCTTCCCCTTTAAGAGTTCGACCTACCATTATAGGAAAACGTGTTTTCGTGAAGAACTCATGACAAACTAACACAAAATGAAGAATTCATTATAACTTGACATTCTGAGTTCATTTCATGAAACCTGCGCTTCCCCTATAAGAGTTCGACGTAACATTATAGGAAAACGTGTTTTCGTGAAGAAATCATGACAAACTAACACAAAATGAAGGTTTAATTATAACTTGACATTCTGAATTCATTTCATGAAAACCTGCGCTTCCCCTACAATAGTTAGACCTACCATTATAGGAAAATGTGTTTTCGTGAAGAACTCATGACAAACTAACACAAAATGAAGATTTCATTATAACTTGACATTCTGAGTTCATTTCATGAAACCTGCGCTTCCCCAATAAGAGTTCGACGTAACATTATAGGAAAACGTGTTTTCGTGAAGAAATCATGACAAACTAACACAAAATGAAGATTTCATTATAACTTGACATTCTGAGTTCATTTCATGAAACCTACGCTTCCCCTATAAGAGTTCAACGTAACATTATAGGAAAATGTGTTTTCGTGAAGAAATAATGACAAACTAACACAAAATGAAGATTTCATTTTAACTTGACATTCTGAGTTCATTTCATGAAACCTGCGCTTCCCCTATAAGAGTTCGACGTAACATTATAGGAAAACGTGTTTTCGTGAAGAAATCATGACAAACTAACACAAAATGAAGATTTCATTATAACTTGACATTCTGAGTTCATTTCATGAAACCTGCGCTTCCCCTATAAGAGTTCGACGTAACATTATAGGAAAACGTGTTTTCGTGAAGAAATCATGACAAACTAACACAAAATGAAGATTTCATTATAACTTGACATTCTGAGTTCATTTCATGAAACCTGCGCTTCCCATATAAGAGTTCGACCTACCATTATAGGAAAACGTGTTTTCGTTAAGAAATCATGACAAACTAACACAAAATGAAGATTTCATTATAACTTGAAATTCTGAGTTCATTTCATGAAACCTGCGCTTCCCCTATAAGAGTTCGACGTAACATTATAGGAAAACGTGTTTTCGTGAAGAAATCATGACAAACTAACACAAAATGAAGATTTCATTATAACTTGACATTCTGAGTTCATTTCATGAAACCTGCGCTTCCCCTATAAGAGTTCGACGTAACATTATAGGAAAACGTGTTTTCGTGAAGAAATCATGACAAACTAACACAGAATGAAGGTTTAATTATAACTTGACATTTTGAATTCATTTCATGAAAACCTGCGCTTCCCCTACAATAGTTAGACCTACCATTATAGGAAAATGTGTTTTCGTGAAGAACTCATGACAAACTAACACAAAATGAAGATTTCATTATAACTTGACATTCTGAGTTCATTTCATGAAACCTGCGCTTCCCCAATAAGAGTTCGACGTAACATTATAGGAAAACGTGTTTTCGTGAAGAAATCATGACAAACTAACACAAAATGAAGATTTCATTATAACTTGACATTCTGAGTTCATTTCATGAAACCTACGCTTCCCCTATAAGAGTTCAACGTAACATTATAGGAAAATGTGTTTTCGTGAAGAAATAATGACAAACTAACACAAAATGAAGATTTCATTTTAACTTGACATTCTGAGTTCATTTCATGAAACCTGCGCTTCCCCTATAAGAGTTCGACGTAACATTATAGGAAAACGTGTTTTCGTGAAGAAATCATGACAAACTAACACAAAATGAAGATTTCATTATAACTTGACATTCTGAGTTCATTTCATGAAACCTGCGCTTCCCCTATAAGAGTTCGACCTACCATTATAGGAAAACGTGTTTTCGTGAAGAACTCATGACAAACTAACACAAAATGAAGATTTCATTATAACTTGACATTCTGAGTTCATTTCATGAAACCTGCGCTTCCCCTATAAGAGTTCGACGTAACATTATAGGAAAACGTGTTTTCGTGAAGAAATCATGACAAACTAACACAGAATGAAGGTTTAATTATAACTTGACATTCTGAATTCATTTCATGAAAACCTGCGCTTCCCCTACAATAGTTAGACCTACCATTATAGGAAAATGTGTTTTCGTGAAGAACTCATGACAAACTAACACAAAATGAAGATTTCATTATAACTTGACATTCTGAGTTCATTTCATGAAACCTGCGCTTCCCCAATAAGAGTTCGACGTAACATTATAGGAAAACGTGTTTTCGTGAAGAAATCATGACAAACTAACACAAAATGAAGATTTCATTATAACTTGACATTCTGAGTTCATTTCATGAAACCTACGCTTCCCCTATAAGAGTTCAACGTAACATTATAGGAAAATGTGTTTTCGTGAAGAAATAATGACAAACTAACACAAAATGAAGATTTCATTTTAACTTGACATTCTGAGTTCATTTCATGAAACCTGCGCTTCCCCTATAAGAGTTCGACGTAACATTATAGGAAAACGTGTTTTCGTGAAGAAATCATGACAAACTAACACAAAATGAAGATTTCATTATAACTTGACATTCTGAGTTCATTTCATGAAACCTGCGCTTCCCCTATAAGAGTTCGACCTACCATTATAGGAAAACGTGTTTTCGTGAAGAACTCATGACAAACTAACACAAAATGAAGATTTCATTATAACTTGACATTCTGAGTTGTTTTCATGAAACCTGCGCTTCCCCTACAAGAGTTCAACCTACCATTATAGGAAAACGTGTTTTCGTGAAGAAATCATGACAAACTAACACAAAATGAAGATTTCATTATAACTTGACATTCTGAGTTCATTTCATGAAACCTGCGCTTCCCCTATAAGAGTTCGACCTACCATTATAGGAAAACGTGTTTTCGTGAAGAACTCATGACAAACTAACACAAAATGAAGAATTCATTATAACTTGACATTCTGAGTTCATTTCATGAAACCTGCGCTTCCCCTATAAGAGTTCGACGTAACATTATAGGAAAACGTGTTTTCGTGAAGAAATCATGACAAACTAACACAAAATGAAGGTTTAATTATAACTTGACATTCTGAATTCATTTCATGAAACCTGCGCTTCCCCTATAAGAGTTCAACCTACCATTATAGGAAAACGTGTTTTCGTGAAGAAATCATGACAAACTAACACAAAATGAAGATTTCATTATAACTTGACATTCTGAGTTGTTTTCATGATACCTGCGCTTCCCCTACAAGAGTTCGACCTACCATTATAGGAAAACGTGTTTTCGTGAAGAAATCATGACAAACTAACACAAAATGAAGATTTCATTATAACTTGACATTCTGAGTTGTTTTCATGAAACCTGCGCTTCCCCTACAAGAGTTCAACCTACCATTATAGGAAAACGTGTTTTCGTGAAGAAATCATGACAAACTAACACAAAATGAAGATTTCATTATAACTTGACATTCTGAGTTGTTTTCATGAAACCTGCGCTTCCCCTACAAGAGTTCAACCTACCATTATAGGAAAACGTGTTTTCGTGAAGAAATCATGACAAACTAACACAAAATGAAGATTTCATTATAACTTGACATTCTGAGTTGTTTTCATGAAACCTGCGCTTCCCCTATAAGAGTTCAACCTACCATTATAGGAAAATGTGTTTTCGTGAAGAAATCATGACAAACTAACACAAAATGAAGATTTCATTATAACTTGACATTCTGAGTTGTTTTCATGATACCTGCGCTTCCCCTACAAGAGTTCGACCTACCATTATAGGAAAACGTGTTTTCGTGAAGAAATCATGACAAACTAACACAAAATGAAGATTTCATTATAACTTGACATTCTGAGTTGTTTTCATGAAACCTGCGCTTCCCCTACAAGAGTTCAACCTACCATTATAGGAAAACGTGTTTTCGTGAAGAAATCATGACAAACTAACACAAAATGAAGATTTCATTATAACTTGACATTCTGAGTTGTTTTCATGAAACCTGCGCTTCCCCTACAAGAGTTCAACCTACCATTATAGGAAAACGTGTTTTCGTGAAGAAATCATGACAAACTAACACAAAATGAAGATTTCATTATAACTTGACATTCTGAGTTGTTTTCATGAAACCTGCGCTTCCCCTATAAGAGTTCAACCTACCATTATAGGAAAATGTGTTTTCGTGAAGAAATCATGACAAACTAACACAAAATGAAGATTTCATTATAACTTGACATTCTGAGTTGTTTTCATGAAACCTGCGCTTCCCCTACAAGAGTTCAACCTACCATTATAGGAAAACGTGTTTTCGTGAAGAAATCATGAGAAACTAACACAAAATGAAGATTTCATTATAACTTGACATTCTGAGTTGTTTTCATGAAACCTGCGCTTCCCCTATAAGAGTTCGACCTACCATTATAGGAAAACGTGTTTTCGTGAAGAAATCATGACAAACTAACACAAAATGAAGATTTCATTATAACTTGACATTCTGAGTTGTTTTCATGAAACCTGCGCTTCCCCTATAAGAGTTCGACCTACCATTATAGGAAAACGTGTTTTCGTGAAGAAATCATGACAAACTAACACAAAATAAAGATTTCATTATAACTTGACATTCTGAGTTGTTTTCATGAAACCTGCGCTTCCCCTACAAGAGTTCAACCTACCATTATAGGAAAACGTGTTTTCGTGATGAAATCATGAGAAACTAACACAAAATGAAGATTTCATTATAACTTGACATTCTGAGTTGATTTCATGAAACCTGCGCTTCCCCTATAAGAGTTCGACCTACCATTATAGGAAAACGTGTTTTCGTGAAGAAATCATGACAAACTAACACAAAATGAAGATTTCATTATAACTTGACATTCTGAGTTCATTTCATGAAACCTGCGCTTCCCCTATAAGAGTTCGACCTACCATTATAGGAAAACGTGTTTTCGTGAAGAAATCATGACAAACTAACACAAAATGAAGATTTCATTATAACTTGACATTCTGAGTTCATTTCATGAAACCTGCGCTTCCCCTATAAGAGTTCGACGTAACATTATAGGAAAATGTGTTTTCGTGAAGAAATAATGACAAACTAACACAAAATGAAGATTTCATTATAACTTGACATTCTGAGTTGTTTTCATGAAACCTGCGCTTCCCCTACAAGAGTTCAACCTACCATTATAGGAAAACGTGTTTTCGTGAAGAAATCATGAGAAACTAACACAAAATGAAGATTTCATTATAACTTGACATTCTGAGTTGTTTTCATGAAACCTGCGCTTCCCCTATAAGAGTTCGACCTACCATTATAGGAAAACGTGTTTTCGTGAAGAAATCATGACAAACTAACACAAAATGAAGATTTCATTATAACTTGACATTCTGAGTTGTTTTCATGAAACCTGCGCTTCCCCTATAAGAGTTCGACCTACCATTATAGGAAAACGTGTTTTCGTGAAGAAATCATGACAAACTAACACAAAATAAAGATTTCATTATAACTTGACATTCTGAGTTGTTTTCATGAAACCTGCGCTTCCCCTACAAGAGTTCAACCTACCATTATAGGAAAACGTGTTTTCGTGAAGAAATCATGAGAAACTAACACAAAATGAAGATTTCATTATAACTTGACATTCTGAGTTGATTTCATGAAACCTGCGCTTCCCCTATAAGAGTTCGACCTACCATTATAGGAAAACGTGTTTTCGTGAAGAAATCATGACAAACTAACACAAAATGAAGATTTCATTATAACTTGACATTCTGAGTTCATTTCATGAAACCTGCGCTTCCCCTATAAGAGTTCGACCTACCATTATAGGAAAACGTGTTTTCGTGAAGAAATCATGACAAACTAACACAAAATGAAGATTTCATTATAACTTGACATTCTGAGTTCATTTCATGAAACCTGCGCTTCCCCTATAAGAGTTCGACGTAACATTATAGGAAAATGTGTTTTCGTGAAGAAATAATGACAAACTAACACAAAATGAAGATTTCATTATAACTTGACATTCTGAGTTCATTTCATGAATCCTGCGCTTCCCCTATAAGAGTTTGACGTAACATTATAGGAAAACGTGTTTTCGTGAAGAAATCATGACAAACTAACACAAAATGATGATTTCATTATAACTTGACATTCTGAGTTCATTTCATGAAACCTGCGCTTCCCCTATAAGAGTTCGACGTAACATTATAGGAAAACGTGTTTTCGTGAAGAAATCATGACAAACTAACACAAAATGAAGATTTCATTATAACGACATTCTGAGTTCATTTCATGAAACCTGCGCTTCCCCTATAAGAGTTCGACCTAACATTATAGGAAAACGTGTTTTCGTGAAGAAATCATGACAAACTAACACAAAATGAAGATTTCATTATAACTTGACATTCTGAGTTCATTTCATGAAACCTGCGCTTCCCCTATAAGAGTTCGACCTACCATTATAGGAAAACGTGTTTTCGTGAAGAACTCATGACAAACTAACACAAAATGAATATTTCATTATAACTTGACATTCTGAGTTGTTTTCATGAAACCTGCGCTTCCCCTACAAGAGTTCAACCTACCATTATAGGAAAACGTGTTTTCGTGAAGAAATCATGAGAAACTAACACAAAATGAAGATTTCATTATAACTTGACATTCTGAGTTGTTTTCATGAAACCTGCGCTTCCCCTATAAGAGTTCGACCTACCATTATAGGAAAACGTGTTTTCGTGAAGAAATCATGACAAACTAACACAAAATGAAGATTTCATTATAACTTGACATTCTGAGTTGTTTTCATGAAACCTGCGCTTCCCCTATAAGAGTTCGACCTACCATTATAGGAAAACGTGTTTTCGTGAAGAAATCATGACAAACTAACACAAAATAAAGATTTCATTATAACTTGACATTCTGAGTTGTTTTCATGAAACCTGCGCTTCCCCTACAAGAGTTCAACCTACCATTATAGGAAAACGTGTTTTCGTGAAGAAATCATGAGAAACTAACACAAAATGAAGATTTCATTATAACTTGACATTCTGAGTTGATTTCATGAAACCTGCGCTTCCCCTATAAGAGTTCGACCTACCATTATAGGAAAACGTGTTTTCGTGAAGAAATCATGACAAACTAACACAAAATGAAGATTTCATTATAACTTGACATTCTGAGTTGTTTTCATGAAACCTGCGCTTCCCCTATAAGAGTTCAACCTACCATTATAGGAAAACGTGTTTTCGTGAAGAAATCATGACAAACTAACACAAAATGAAGATTTCATTATAACTTGACATTCTGAGTTGTTTTCATGATACCTGCGCTTCCCCTACAAGAGTTCGACCTACCATTATAGGAAAACGTGTTTTCGTGAAGAAATCATGACAAACTAACACAAAATGAAGATTTCATTATAACTTGACATTCTGAGTTCATTTCATGAAACCTGCGCTTCCCCATTAAGAGTTCGACGTAACATTATAGGAAAACGTGTTTTCGTGAAGAAATCATGACAAACTAACACAAAATGAAGATTTCATTATAACTTGACATTCTGAGTTCATTTCATGAAACCTGCGCTTCCCCTATAAGAGTTCAACCTACCATTATAGGAAAACGTGTTTTCGTGAAGAAATAATGACAAACTAACACAAAATGAAGATTTCATTATAACTTGACATTCTGAGTTCATTTCATGAATCCTGCGCTTCCCCTATAAGAGTTTGACGTAACATTATAGGAAAACGTGTTTTCGTGAAGAAATCATGACAAACTAACACAAAATGAAGATTTCATTATAACTTGACATTCTGAGTTCATTTCATGAAACCTGCGCTTCCCCTATAAGAGTTCGACGTAACATTATAGGAAAACGTGTTTTCGTGAAGAAATCATGACAAACTAACACAAAATGAAGATTTCATTATAACGACATTCTGAGTTCATTTCATGAAACCTGCGCTTCCCCTATAAGAGTTCGACCTAACATTATAGGAAAACGTGTTTTCGTGAAGAAATCATGACAAACTAACACAAAATGAAGATTTCATTATAACTTGACATTCTGAGTTCATTTCATGAAACCTGCGCTTCCCCTATAAGAGTTCGACCTACCATTATAGGAAAACGTGTTTTCGTGAAGAACTCATGACAAACTAACACAAAATGAAGATTTCATTATAACTTGACATTCTGAGTTGTTTTCATGAAACCTGCGCTTCCCCTACAAGAGTTCAACCTACCATTATAGGAAAACGTGTTTTCGTGAAGAAATCATGAGAAACTAACACAAAATGAAGATTTCATTATAACTTGACATTCTGAGTTGTTTTCATGAAACCTGCGCTTCCCCTATAAGAGTTCGACCTACCATTATAGGAAAACGTGTTTTCGTGAAGAAATCATGACAAACTAACACAAAATGAAGATTTCATTATAACTTGACATTCTGAGTTGTTTTCATGAAACCTGCGCTTCCCCTATAAGAGTTCGACCTACCATTATAGGAAAACGTGTTTTCGTGAAGAAATCATGACAAACTAACACAAAATAAAGATTTCATTATAACTTGACATTCTGAGTTGTTTTCATGAAACCTGCGCTTCCCCTACAAGAGTTCAACCTACCATTATAGGAAAACGTGTTTTCGTGAAGAAATCATGAGAAACTAACACAAAATGAAGATTTCATTATAACTTGACATTCTGAGTTGATTTCATGAAACCTGCGCTTCCCCTATAAGAGTTCGACCTACCATTATAGGAAAACGTGTTTTCGTGAAGAAATCATGACAAACTAACACAAAATGAAGATTTCATTATAACTTGACATTCTGAGTTGTTTTCATGAAACCTGCGCTTCCCCTATAAGAGTTCAACCTACCATTATAGGAAAACGTGTTTTCGTGAAGAAATCATGACAAACTAACACAAAATGAAGATTTCATTATAACTTGACATTCTGAGTTGTTTTCATGATACCTGCGCTTCCCCTACAAGAGTTCGACCTACCATTATAGGAAAACGTGTTTTCGTGAAGAAATCATGACAAACTAACACAAAATGAAGATTTCATTATAACTTGACATTCTGAGTTCATTTCATGAAACCTGCGCTTCCCCATTAAGAGTTCGACGTAACATTATAGGAAAACGTGTTTTCGTGAAGAAATCATGACAAACTAACACAAAATGAAGATTTCATTATAACTTGACATTCTGAGTTGTTTTCATGAAACCTGCGCTTCCCCTACAAGAGTTCAACCTACCATTATAGGAAAACGTGTTTTCGTGAAGAAATCATGAGAAACTAACACAAAATGAAGATTTCATTATAACTTGACATTCTGAGTTGTTTTCATGAAACCTGCGCTTCCCCTATAAGAGTTCGACCTACCATTATAGGAAAACGTGTTTTCGTGAAGAAATCATGACAAACTAACACAAAATGAAGATTTCATTATAACTTGACATTCTGAGTTGTTTTCATGAAACCTGCGCTTCCCCTATAAGAGTTCGACCTACCATTATAGGAAAACGTGTTTTCGTGAAGAAATCATGACAAACTAACACAAAATAAAGATTTCATTATAACTTGACATTCTGAGTTGTTTTCATGAAACCTGCGCTTCCCCTACAAGAGTTCAACCTACCATTATAGGAAAACGTGTTTTCGTGAAGAAATCATGAGAAATTAACACAAAATGAAGATTTCATTATAACTTGACATTCTGAGTTGATTTCATGAAACCTGCGCTTCCCCTATAAGAGTTCGACCTACCATTATAGGAAAACGTGTTTTCGTGAAGAAATCATGACAAACTAACACAAAATGAAGATTTCATTATAACTTGACATTCTGAGTTGTTTTCATGAAACCTGCGCTTCCCCTATAAGAGTTCAACCTACCATTATAGGAAAACGTGTTTTCGTGAAGAAATCATGACAAACTAACACAAAATGAAGATTTCATTATAACTTGACATTCTGAGTTGTTTTCATGATACCTGCGCTTCCCCTACAAGAGTTCGACCTACCATTATAGGAAAACGTGTTTTCGTGAAGAAATCATGACAAACTAACACAAAATGAAGATTTCATTATAACTTGACATTCTGAGTTCATTTCATGAAACCTGCGCTTCCCCATTAAGAGTTCGACGTAACATTATAGGAAAACGTGTTTTCGTGAAGAAATCATGACAAACTAACACAAAATGAAGATTTCATTATAACTTGACATTCTGAGTTCATTTCATGAAACCTGCGCTTCCCCTATAAGAGTTCGACCTACCATTATAGGAAAACGTGTTTTCGTGAAGAAATCATGACAAACTAACACAAAATGAAGATTTCATTATAACTTGACATTCTGAGTTCATTTCATGAAACCTGCGCTTTTCCTATAAGAGTTCGACGTAACATTATAGGAAAATGTGTTTTCGTGAAGAAATAATGACAAACTAACACAAAATGAAGATTTCATTATAACTTGACATTCTGAGTTCATTTCATGAATCCTGCGCTTCCCCTATAAGAGTTTGACGTAACATTATAGGAAAACGTGTTTTCGTGAAGAAATCATGACAAACTAACACAAAATGAAGATTTCATTATAACTTGACATTCTGAGTTCATTTCATGAAACCTGCGCTTCCCCTATAAGAGTTCGACGTAACATTATAGGAAAACGTGTTTTCGTGAAGAAATCATGACAAACTAACACAAAATGAAGATTTCATTATAACGACATTCTGAGTTCATTTCATGAAACCTGCGCTTCCCCTATAAGAGTTCGACCTAACATTATAGGAAAACGTGTTTTCGTGAAGAAATCATGAGAAACTAACACAAAATGAAGATTTCATTATAACTTGACATTCTGAGTTGATTTCATGAAACCTGCGCTTCCCCTATAAGAGTTCGACCTACCATTATAGGAAAACGTGTTTTCGTGAAGAAATCATGACAAACTAACACAAAATGAAGATTTCATTATAACTTGACATTCTGAGTTCATTTCATGAAACCTGCGCTTCCCCTATAAGAGTTCGACCTACCATTATAGGAAAACGTGTTTTCGTGAAGAAATCATGACAAACTAACACAAAATGAAGATTTCATTATAACTTGACATTCTGAGTTCATTTCATGAAACCTGCGCTTCCCCTATAAGAGTTCGACGTAACATTATAGGAAAATGTGTTTTCGTGAAGAAATAATGACAAACTAACACAAAATGAAGATTTCATTATAACTTGACATTCTGAGTTGTTTTCATGAAACCTGCGCTTCCCCTACAAGAGTTCAACCTACCATTATAGGAAAACGTGTTTTCGTGAAGAAATCATGAGAAACTAACACAAAATGAAGATTTCATTATAACTTGACATTCTGAGTTGTTTTCATGAAACCTGCGCTTCCCCTATAAGAGTTCGACCTACCATTATAGGAAAACGTGTTTTCGTGAAGAAATCATGACAAACTAACACAAAATGAAGATTTCATTATAACTTGACATTCTGAGTTGTTTTCATGAAACCTGCGCTTCCCCTATAAGAGTTCGACCTACCATTATAGGAAAACGTGTTTTCGTGAAGAAATCATGACAAACTAACACAAAATAAAGATTTCATTATAACTTGACATTCTGAGTTGTTTTCATGAAACCTGCGCTTCCCCTACAAGAGTTCAACCTACCATTATAGGAAAACGTGTTTTCGTGAAGAAATCATGAGAAACTAACACAAAATGAAGATTTCATTATAACTTGACATTCTGAGTTGATTTCATGAAACCTGCGCTTCCCCTATAAGAGTTCGACCTACCATTATAGGAAAACGTGTTTTCGTGAAGAAATCATGACAAACTAACACAAAATGAAGATTTCATTATAACTTGACATTCTGAGTTCATTTCATGAAACCTGCGCTTCCCCTATAAGAGTTCGACCTACCATTATAGGAAAACGTGTTTTCGTGAAGAAATCATGACAAACTAACACAAAATGAAGATTTCATTATAACTTGACATTCTGAGTTCATTTCATGAAACCTGCGCTTCCCCTATAAGAGTTCGACGTAACATTATAGGAAAATGTGTTTTCGTGAAGAAATAATGACAAACTAACACAAAATGAAGATTTCATTATAACTTGACATTCTGAGTTCATTTCATGAATCCTGCGCTTCCCCTATAAGAGTTTGACGTAACATTATAGGAAAACGTGTTTTCGTGAAGAAATCATGACAAACTAACACAAAATGATGATTTCATTATAACTTGACATTCTGAGTTCATTTCATGAAACCTGCGCTTCCCCTATAAGAGTTCGACGTAACATTATAGGAAAACGTGTTTTCGTGAAGAAATCATGACAAACTAACACAAAATGAAGATTTCATTATAACGACATTCTGAGTTCATTTCATGAAACCTGCGCTTCCCCTATAAGAGTTCGACCTAACATTATAGGAAAACGTGTTTTCGTGAAGAAATCATGACAAACTAACACAAAATGAAGATTTCATTATAACTTGACATTCTGAGTTCATTTCATGAAACCTGCGCTTCCCCTATAAGAGTTCGACCTACCATTATAGGAAAACGTGTTTTCGTGAAGAACTCATGACAAACTAACACAAAATGAATATTTCATTATAACTTGACATTCTGAGTTGTTTTCATGAAACCTGCGCTTCCCCTACAAGAGTTCAACCTACCATTATAGGAAAACGTGTTTTCGTGAAGAAATCATGAGAAACTAACACAAAATGAAGATTTCATTATAACTTGACATTCTGAGTTGTTTTCATGAAACCTGCGCTTCCCCTATAAGAGTTCGACCTACCATTATAGGAAAACGTGTTTTCGTGAAGAAATCATGACAAACTAACACAAAATGAAGATTTCATTATAACTTGACATTCTGAGTTGTTTTCATGAAACCTGCGCTTCCCCTATAAGAGTTCGACCTACCATTATAGGAAAACGTGTTTTCGTGAAGAAATCATGACAAACTAACACAAAATAAAGATTTCATTATAACTTGACATTCTGAGTTGTTTTCATGAAACCTGCGCTTCCCCTACAAGAGTTCAACCTACCATTATAGGAAAACGTGTTTTCGTGAAGAAATCATGAGAAACTAACACAAAATGAAGATTTCATTATAACTTGACATTCTGAGTTCATTTCATGAAACCTGCGCTTCCCCATTAAGAGTTCGACGTAACATTATAGGAAAACGTGTTTTCGTGAAGAAATCATGACAAACTAACACAAAATGAAGATTTCATTATAACGACATTCTGAGTTCATTTCATGAAACCTGCGCTTCCCCTATAAGAGTTCGACCTAACATTATAGGAAAACGTGTTTTCGTGAAGAAATCATGAGAAACTAACACAAAATGAAGATTTCATTATAACTTGACATTCTGAGTTGATTTCATGAAACCTGCGCTTCCCCTATAAGAGTTCGACCTACCATTATAGGAAAACGTGTTTTCGTGAAGAAATCATGACAAACTAACACAAAATGAAGATTTCATTATAACTTGACATTCTGAGTTCATTTCATGAAACCTGCGCTTCCCCTATAAGAGTTCGACCTACCATTATAGGAAAACGTGTTTTCGTGAAGAAATCATGACAAACTAACACAAAATGAAGATTTCATTATAACTTGACATTCTGAGTTCATTTCATGAAACCTGCGCTTCCCCTATAAGAGTTCGACGTAACATTATAGGAAAATGTGTTTTCGTGAAGAAATAATGACAAACTAACACAAAATGAAGATTTCATTATAACTTGACATTCTGAGTTGTTTTCATGAAACCTGCGCTTCCCCTACAAGAGTTCAACCTACCATTATAGGAAAACGTGTTTTCGTGAAGAAATCATGAGAAACTAACACAAAATGAAGATTTCATTATAACTTGACATTCTGAGTTGTTTTCATGAAACCTGCGCTTCCCCTATAAGAGTTCGACCTACCATTATAGGAAAACGTGTTTTCGTGAAGAAATCATGACAAACTAACACAAAATGAAGATTTCATTATAACTTGACATTCTGAGTTGTTTTCATGAAACCTGCGCTTCCCCTATAAGAGTTCGACCTACCATTATAGGAAAACGTGTTTTCGTGAAGAAATCATGACAAACTAACACAAAATAAAGATTTCATTATAACTTGACATTCTGAGTTGTTTTCATGAAACCTGCGCTTCCCCTACAAGAGTTCAACCTACCATTATAGGAAAACGTGTTTTCGTGAAGAAATCATGAGAAACTAACACAAAATGAAGATTTCATTATAACTTGACATTCTGAGTTGATTTCATGAAACCTGCGCTTCCCCTATAAGAGTTCGACCTACCATTATAGGAAAACGTGTTTTCGTGAAGAAATCATGACAAACTAACACAAAATGAAGATTTCATTATAACTTGACATTCTGAGTTCATTTCATGAAACCTGCGCTTCCCCTATAAGAGTTCGACCTACCATTATAGGAAAACGTGTTTTCGTGAAGAAATCATGACAAACTAACACAAAATGAAGATTTCATTATAACTTGACATTCTGAGTTCATTTCATGAAACCTGCGCTTCCCCTATAAGAGTTCGACGTAACATTATAGGAAAATGTGTTTTCGTGAAGAAATAATGACAAACTAACACAAAATGAAGATTTCATTATAACTTGACATTCTGAGTTCATTTCATGAATCCTGCGCTTCCCCTATAAGAGTTTGACGTAACATTATAGGAAAACGTGTTTTCGTGAAGAAATCATGACAAACTAACACAAAATGATGATTTCATTATAACTTGACATTCTGAGTTCATTTCATGAAACCTGCGCTTCCCCTATAAGAGTTCGACGTAACATTATAGGAAAACGTGTTTTCGTGAAGAAATCATGACAAACTAACACAAAATGAAGATTTCATTATAACGACATTCTGAGTTCATTTCATGAAACCTGCGCTTCCCCTATAAGAGTTCGACCTAACATTATAGGAAAACGTGTTTTCGTGAAGAAATCATGACAAACTAACACAAAATGAAGATTTCATTATAACTTGACATTCTGAGTTCATTTCATGAAACCTGCGCTTCCCCTATAAGAGTTCGACCTACCATTATAGGAAAACGTGTTTTCGTGAAGAACTCATGACAAACTAACACAAAATGAATATTTCATTATAACTTGACATTCTGAGTTGTTTTCATGAAACCTGCGCTTCCCCTACAAGAGTTCAACCTACCATTATAGGAAAACGTGTTTTCGTGAAGAAATCATGAGAAACTAACACAAAATGAAGATTTCATTATAACTTGACATTCTGAGTTGTTTTCATGAAACCTGCGCTTCCCCTATAAGAGTTCGACCTACCATTATAGGAAAACGTGTTTTCGTGAAGAAATCATGACAAACTAACACAAAATGAAGATTTCATTATAACTTGACATTCTGAGTTGTTTTCATGAAACCTGCGCTTCCCCTATAAGAGTTCGACCTACCATTATAGGAAAACGTGTTTTCGTGAAGAAATCATGACAAACTAACACAAAATAAAGATTTCATTATAACTTGACATTCTGAGTTGTTTTCATGAAACCTGCGCTTCCCCTACAAGAGTTCAACCTACCATTATAGGAAAACGTGTTTTCGTGAAGAAATCATGAGAAACTAACACAAAATGAAGATTTCATTATAACTTGACATTCTGAGTTCATTTCATGAAACCTGCGCTTCCCCATTAAGAGTTCGACGTAACATTATAGGAAAACGTGTTTTCGTGAAGAAATCATGACAAACTAACACAAAATGAAGATTTCATTATAACTTGACATTCTGAGTTCATTTCATGAAACCTGCGCTTCCCCTATAAGAGTTCGACCTACCATTATAGGAAAACGTGTTTTCGTGAAGAAATCATGACAAACTAACACAAAATGAAGATTTCATTATAACTTGACATTCTGAGTTCATTTCATGAAACCTGCGCTTTTCCTATAAGAGTTCGACGTAACATTATAGGAAAATGTGTTTTCGTGAAGAAATAATGACAAACTAACACAAAATGAAGATTTCATTATAACTTGACATTCTGAGTTCATTTCATGAATCCTGCGCTTCCCCTATAAGAGTTTGACGTAACATTATAGGAAAACGTGTTTTCGTGAAGAAATCATGACAAACTAACACAAAATGAAGATTTCATTATAACTTGACATTCTGAGTTCATTTCATGAAACCTGCGCTTCCCCTATAAGAGTTCGACGTAACATTATAGGAAAACGTGTTTTCGTGAAGAAATCATGACAAACTAACACAAAATGAAGATTTCATTATAACGACATTCTGAGTTCATTTCATGAAACCTGCGCTTCCCCTATAAGAGTTCGACCTAACATTATAGGAAAACGTGTTTTCGTGAAGAAATCATGACAAACTAACACAAAATGAAGATTTCATTATAACTTGACATTCTGAGTTCATTTCATGAAACCTGCGCTTCCCCTATAAGAGTTCGACCTACCATTATAGGAAAACGTGTTTTCGTGAAGAACTCATGACAAACTAACACAAAATGAAGATTTCATTATAACTTGACATTCTGAGTTGTTTTCATGAAACCTGCGCTTCCCCTACAAGAGTTCAACCTACCATTATAGGAAAACGTGTTTTCGTGAAGAAATCATGACAAACTAACACAAAATGAAGATTTCATTATAACTTGACATTCTGAGTTGTTTTCATGAAACCTGCGCTTCCCCTATAAGAGTTCGACCTACCATTATAGGAAAACGTGTTTTCGTGAAGAAATCATGACAAACTAACACAAAATGAAGATTTCATTATAACTTGACATTCTGAGTTCATTTCATGAAACCTGCGCTTCCCCTATAAGAGTTCGACGTAACATTATAGGAAAACGTGTTTTCGTGAAGAAATCATGACAAACTAACACAAAATGAAGATTTCATTATAACTTGACATTCTGAGTTCATTTCATGAAACCTGCGCTTCCCATATAAGAGTTCGACCTAGCATTATAGGAAAACGTGTTTTCGTTAAGAAATCATGACAAACTAACACAAAATGAAGATTTCATTATAACTTGAAATTCTGAGTTCATTTCATGAAACCTGCGCTTCCCCTATAAGAGTTCGACCTACCATTATAGGAAAACGTGTTTTCGTGAAGAACTCATGACAAACTAACACAAAATGAAGAATTCATTATAACTTGACATTCTGAGTTCATTTCATGAAACCTGCGCTTCCCCATTAAGAGTTCGACGTAACATTATAGGAAAACGTGTTTTCGTGAAGAAATCATGACAAACTAACACAAAATGAAGATTTCATTATAACTTGACATTCTGAGTTCATTTCATGAAACCTGCGCTTCCCCTATAAGAGTTCGACGTAACATTATAGGAAAACGTGTTTTCGTGAAGAAATCATGACAAACTAACACAAAATGAACATTTCATTATAACTTGACATTCTGAGTTGTTTTCATGAAACCTGCGCTTCCCCTATAAGAGTTCGACCTACCATTATAGGAAAACGTGTTTTCGTGAAGAAATCATGACAAACTAACACAAAATGATGATTTCATTATAACTTGACATTCTGAGTTCATTTCATGAAACCTGCGCTTCCCCTATAAGAGTTCGACGTAACATTATAGGAAAACGTGTTTTCGTGAAGAAATCATGACAAACTAACACAAAATGAAGATTTCATTATAACGACATTCTGAGTTCATTTCATGAAACCTGCGCTTCCCCTATAAGAGTTCGACCTAACATTATAGGAAAACGTGTTTTCGTGAAGAAATCATGACAAACTAACACAAAATGAAGATTTCATTATAACTTGACATTCTGAGTTCATTTCATGAAACCTGCGCTTCCCCTATAAGAGTTCGACCTACCATTATAGGAAAACGTGTTTTCGTGAAGAACTCATGACAAACTAACACAAAATGAATATTTCATTATAACTTGACATTCTGAGTTGTTTTCATGAAACCTGCGCTTCCCCTACAAGAGTTCAACCTACCATTATAGGAAAACGTGTTTTCGTGAAGAAATCATGAGAAACTAACACAAAATGAAGATTTCATTATAACTTGACATTCTGAGTTGTTTTCATGAAACCTGCGCTTCCCCTATAAGAGTTCGACCTACCATTATAGGAAAACGTGTTTTCGTGAAGAAATCATGACAAACTAACACAAAATGAAGATTTCATTATAACTTGACATTCTGAGTTGTTTTCATGAAACCTGCGCTTCCCCTATAAGAGTTCGACCTACCATTATAGGAAAACGTGTTTTCGTGAAGAAATCATGACAAACTAACACAAAATAAAGATTTCATTATAACTTGACATTCTGAGTTGTTTTCATGAAACCTGCGCTTCCCCTACAAGAGTTCAACCTACCATTATAGGAAAACGTGTTTTCGTGAAGAAATCATGAGAAACTAACACAAAATGAAGATTTCATTATAACTTGACATTCTGAGTTCATTTCATGAAACCTGCGCTTCCCCATTAAGAGTTCGACGTAACATTATAGGAAAACGTGTTTTCGTGAAGAAATCATGACAAACTAACACAAAATGAAGATTTCATTATAACTTGACATTCTGAGTTCATTTCATGAAACCTGCGCTTCCCCTATAAGAGTTCGACCTACCATTATAGGAAAACGTGTTTTCGTGAAGAAATCATGACAAACTAACACAAAATGAAGATTTCATTATAACTTGACATTCTGAGTTCATTTCATGAAACCTGCGCTTTTCCTATAAGAGTTCGACGTAACATTATAGGAAAATGTGTTTTCGTGAAGAAATAATGACAAACTAACACAAAATGAAGATTTCATTATAACTTGACATTCTGAGTTCATTTCATGAATCCTGCGCTTCCCCTATAAGAGTTTGACGTAACATTATAGGAAAACGTGTTTTCGTGAAGAAATCATGACAAACTAACACAAAATGAAGATTTCATTATAACTTGACATTCTGAGTTCATTTCATGAAACCTGCGCTTCCCCTATAAGAGTTCGACGTAACATTATAGGAAAACGTGTTTTCGTGAAGAAATCATGACAAACTAACACAAAATGAAGATTTCATTATAACGACATTCTGAGTTCATTTCATGAAACCTGCGCTTCCCCTATAAGAGTTCGACCTAACATTATAGGAAAACGTGTTTTCGTGAAGAAATCATGACAAACTAACACAAAATGAAGATTTCATTATAACTTGACATTCTGAGTTCATTTCATGAAACCTGCGCTTCCCCTATAAGAGTTCGACCTACCATTATAGGAAAACGTGTTTTCGTGAAGAACTCATGACAAACTAACACAAAATGAAGATTTCATTATAACTTGACATTCTGAGTTGTTTTCATGAAACCTGCGCTTCCCCTACAAGAGTTCAACCTACCATTATAGGAAAACGTGTTTTCGTGAAGAAATCATGACAAACTAACACAAAATGAAGATTTCATTATAACTTGACATTCTGAGTTGTTTTCATGAAACCTGCGCTTCCCCTATAAGAGTTCGACCTACCATTATAGGAAAACGTGTTTTCGTGAAGAAATCATGACAAACTAACACAAAATGAAGATTTCATTATAACTTGACATTCTGAGTTCATTTCATGAAACCTGCGCTTCCCCTATAAGAGTTCGACGTAACATTATAGGAAAACGTGTTTTCGTGAAGAAATCATGACAAACTAACACAAAATGAAGATTTCATTATAACTTGACATTCTGAGTTCATTTCATGAAACCTGCGCTTCCCATATAAGAGTTCGACCTAGCATTATAGGAAAACGTGTTTTCGTTAAGAAATCATGACAAACTAACACAAAATGAAGATTTCATTATAACTTGAAATTCTGAGTTCATTTCATGAAACCTGCGCTTCCCCTATAAGAGTTCGACCTACCATTATAGGAAAACGTGTTTTCGTGAAGAACTCATGACAAACTAACACAAAATGAAGAATTCATTATAACTTGACATTCTGAGTTCATTTCATGAAACCTGCGCTTCCCCATTAAGAGTTCGACGTAACATTATAGGAAAACGTGTTTTCGTGAAGAAATCATGACAAACTAACACAAAATGAAGATTTCATTATAACTTGACATTCTGAGTTCATTTCATGAAACCTGCGCTTCCCCTATAAGAGTTCGACGTAACATTATAGGAAAACGTGTTTTCGTGAAGAAATCATGACAAACTAACACAAAATGAACATTTCATTATAACTTGACATTCTGAGTTGTTTTCATGAAACCTGCGCTTCCCCTATAAGAGTTCGACCTACCATTATAGGAAAACGTGTTTTCGTGAAGAAATCATGACAAACTAACACAAAATGAAGATTTCATTATAACTTGACATTCTGAGTTGTTTTCATGAAACCTGCGCTTCCCCTATAAGAGTTCGACCTACCATTATAGGAAAACGTGTTTTCGTGAAGAAATCATGACAAACTAACACAAAATAAAGATTTCATTATAACTTGACATTCTGAGTTGTTTTCATGAAACCTGCGCTTCCCCTACAAGAGTTCAACCTACCATTATAGGAAAACGTGTTTTCGTGAAGAAATCATGAGAAACTAACACAAAATGAAGATTTCATTATAACTTGACATTCTGAGTTGATTTCATGAAACCTGCGCTTCCCCTATAAGAGTTCGACCTACCATTATAGGAAAACGTGTTTTCGTGAAGAAATCATGACAAACTAACACAAAATGAAGATTTCATTATAACTTGACATTCTGAGTTGTTTTCATGAAACCTGCGCTTCCCCTATAAGAGTTCAACCTACCATTATAGGAAAACGTGTTTTCGTGAAGAAATCATGACAAACTAACACAAAATGAAGATTTCATTATAACTTGACATTCTGAGTTGTTTTCATGATACCTGCGCTTCCCCTACAAGAGTTCGACCTACCATTATAGGAAAACGTGTTTTCGTGAAGAAATCATGACAAACTAACACAAAATGAAGATTTCATTATAACTTGACATTCTGAGTTCATTTCATGAAACCTGCGCTTCCCCATTAAGAGTTCGACGTAACATTATAGGAAAACGTGTTTTCGTGAAGAAATCATGACAAACTAACACAAAATGAAGATTTCATTATAACTTGACATTCTGAGTTGTTTTCATGAAACCTGCGCTTCCCCTACAAGAGTTCAACCTACCATTATAGGAAAACGTGTTTTCGTGAAGAAATCATGAGAAACTAACACAAAATGAAGATTTCATTATAACTTGACATTCTGAGTTGTTTTCATGAAACCTGCGCTTCCCCTATAAGAGTTCGACCTACCATTATAGGAAAACGTGTTTTCGTGAAGAAATCATGACAAACTAACACAAAATGAAGATTTCATTATAACTTGACATTCTGAGTTGTTTTCATGAAACCTGCGCTTCCCCTATAAGAGTTCGACCTACCATTATAGGAAAACGTGTTTTCGTGAAGAAATCATGACAAACTAACACAAAATAAAGATTTCATTATAACTTGACATTCTGAGTTGTTTTCATGAAACCTGCGCTTCCCCTACAAGAGTTCAACCTACCATTATAGGAAAACGTGTTTTCGTGAAGAAATCATGAGAAATTAACACAAAATGAAGATTTCATTATAACTTGACATTCTGAGTTGATTTCATGAAACCTGCGCTTCCCCTATAAGAGTTCGACCTACCATTATAGGAAAACGTGTTTTCGTGAAGAAATCATGACAAACTAACACAAAATGAAGATTTCATTATAACTTGACATTCTGAGTTGTTTTCATGAAACCTGCGCTTCCCCTATAAGAGTTCAACCTACCATTATAGGAAAACGTGTTTTCGTGAAGAAATCATGACAAACTAACACAAAATGAAGATTTCATTATAACTTGACATTCTGAGTTGTTTTCATGATACCTGCGCTTCCCCTACAAGAGTTCGACCTACCATTATAGGAAAACGTGTTTTCGTGAAGAAATCATGACAAACTAACACAAAATGAAGATTTCATTATAACTTGACATTCTGAGTTCATTTCATGAAACCTGCGCTTCCCCATTAAGAGTTCGACGTAACATTATAGGAAAACGTGTTTTCGTGAAGAAATCATGACAAACTAACACAAAATGAAGATTTCATTATAACTTGACATTCTGAGTTCATTTCATGAAACCTGCGCTTCCCCTATAAGAGTTCGACCTACCATTATAGGAAAACGTGTTTTCGTGAAGAAATCATGACAAACTAACACAAAATGAAGATTTCATTATAACTTGACATTCTGAGTTCATTTCATGAAACCTGCGCTTTTCCTATAAGAGTTCGACGTAACATTATAGGAAAATGTGTTTTCGTGAAGAAATAATGACAAACTAACACAAAATGAAGATTTCATTATAACTTGACATTCTGAGTTCATTTCATGAATCCTGCGCTTCCCCTATAAGAGTTTGACGTAACATTATAGGAAAACGTGTTTTCGTGAAGAAATCATGACAAACTAACACAAAATGAAGATTTCATTATAACTTGACATTCTGAGTTCATTTCATGAAACCTGCGCTTCCCCTATAAGAGTTCGACGTAACATTATAGGAAAACGTGTTTTCGTGAAGAAATCATGACAAACTAACACAAAATGAAGATTTCATTATAACGACATTCTGAGTTCATTTCATGAAACCTGCGCTTCCCCTATAAGAGTTCGACCTAACATTATAGGAAAACGTGTTTTCGTGAAGAAATCATGACAAACTAACACAAAATGAAGATTTCATTATAACTTGACATTCTGAGTTCATTTCATGAAACCTGCGCTTCCCCTATAAGAGTTCGACCTACCATTATAGGAAAACGTGTTTTCGTGAAGAACTCATGACAAACTAACACAAAATGAAGATTTCATTATAACTTGACATTCTGAGTTGTTTTCATGAAACCTGCGCTTCCCCTACAAGAGTTCAACCTACCATTATAGGAAAACGTGTTTTCGTGAAGAAATCATGACAAACTAACACAAAATGAAGATTTCATTATAACTTGACATTCTGAGTTGTTTTCATGAAACCTGCGCTTCCCCTATAAGAGTTCGACCTACCATTATAGGAAAACGTGTTTTCGTGAAGAAATCATGACAAACTAACACAAAATGAAGATTTCATTATAACTTGACATTCTGAGTTCATTTCATGAAACCTGCGCTTCCCCTATAAGAGTTCGACGTAACATTATAGGAAAACGTGTTTTCGTGAAGAAATCATGACAAACTAACACAAAATGAAGATTTCATTATAACTTGACATTCTGAGTTCATTTCATGAAACCTGCGCTTCCCATATAAGAGTTCGACCTAGCATTATAGGAAAACGTGTTTTCGTTAAGAAATCATGACAAACTAACACAAAATGAAGATTTCATTATAACTTGAAATTCTGAGTTCATTTCATGAAACCTGCGCTTCCCCTATAAGAGTTCGACCTACCATTATAGGAAAACGTGTTTTCGTGAAGAACTCATGACAAACTAACACAAAATGAAGAATTCATTATAACTTGACATTCTGAGTTCATTTCATGAAACCTGCGCTTCCCCATTAAGAGTTCGACGTAACATTATAGGAAAACGTGTTTTCGTGAAGAAATCATGACAAACTAACACAAAATGAAGATTTCATTATAACTTGACATTCTGAGTTCATTTCATGAAACCTGCGCTTCCCCTATAAGAGTTCGACGTAACATTATAGGAAAACGTGTTTTCGTGAAGAAATCATGACAAACTAACACAAAATGAAGATTTCATTATAACTTGACATTCTGAGTTCATTTCATGAAACCTGCGCTTCCCATATAAGAGTTCGACCTACCATTATAGGAAAACGTGTTTTCGTTAAGAAATCATGACAAACTAACACAAAATGAAGATTTCATTATAACTTGACATTCTGAGTTCATTTCATGAAACCTGCGCTTCCCCATTAAGAGTTCGACGTAACATTATAGGAAAACGTGTTTTCGTGAAGAAATCATGACAAACTAACACAAAATGAAGATTTCATTATAACTTGACATTCTGAGTTCATTTCATGAAACCTGCGCTTCCCCTATAAGAGTTCGACCTACCATTATAGGAAAACGTGTTTTCGTGAAGAAATCATGACAAACTAACACAAAATGAAGATTTCATTATAACTTGACATTCTGAGTTCATTTCATGAAACCTGCGCTTTTCCTATAAGAGTTCGACGTAACATTATAGGAAAATGTGTTTTCGTGAAGAAATAATGACAAACTAACACAAAATGAAGATTTCATTATAACTTGACATTCTGAGTTCATTTCATGAATCCTGCGCTTCCCCTATAAGAGTTTGACGTAACATTATAGGAAAACGTGTTTTCGTGAAGAAATCATGACAAACTAACACAAAATGAAGATTTCATTATAACTTGACATTCTGAGTTCATTTCATGAAACCTGCGCTTCCCCTATAAGAGTTCGACGTAACATTATAGGAAAACGTGTTTTCGTGAAGAAATCATGACAAACTAACACAAAATGAAGATTTCATTATAACGACATTCTGAGTTCATTTCATGAAACCTGCGCTTCCCCTATAAGAGTTCGACCTAACATTATAGGAAAACGTGTTTTCGTGAAGAAATCATGACAAACTAACACAAAATGAAGATTTCATTATAACTTGACATTCTGAGTTCATTTCATGAAACCTGCGCTTCCCCTATAAGAGTTCGACCTACCATTATAGGAAAACGTGTTTTCGTGAAGAACTCATGACAAACTAACACAAAATGAAGATTTCATTATAACTTGACATTCTGAGTTGTTTTCATGAAACCTGCGCTTCCCCTACAAGAGTTCAACCTACCATTATAGGAAAACGTGTTTTCGTGAAGAAATCATGACAAACTAACACAAAATGAAGATTTCATTATAACTTGACATTCTGAGTTGTTTTCATGAAACCTGCGCTTCCCCTATAAGAGTTCGACCTACCATTATAGGAAAACGTGTTTTCGTGAAGAAATCATGACAAACTAACACAAAATGAAGATTTCATTATAACTTGACATTCTGAGTTCATTTCATGAAACCTGCGCTTCCCCTATAAGAGTTCGACGTAACATTATAGGAAAACGTGTTTTCGTGAAGAAATCATGACAAACTAACACAAAATGAAGATTTCATTATAACTTGACATTCTGAGTTCATTTCATGAAACCTGCGCTTCCCATATAAGAGTTCGACCTAGCATTATAGGAAAACGTGTTTTCGTTAAGAAATCATGACAAACTAACACAAAATGAAGATTTCATTATAACTTGACATTCTGAGTTCATTTCATGAAACCTGCGCTTCCCCTATAAGAGTTCGACGTAACATTATAGGAAAACGTGTTTTCGTGAAGAAATCATGACAAACTAACACAAAATGAAGATTTCATTATAACTTGACATTCTGAGTTCATTTCATGAAACCTGCGCTTCCCATATAAGAGTTCGACCTACCATTATAGGAAAACGTGTTTTCGTTAAGAAATCATGACAAACTAACACAAAATGAAGATTTCATTATAACTTGACATTCTGAGTTCATTTCATGAAACCTGCGCTTCCCCATTAAGAGTTCGACGTAACATTATAGGAAAACGTGTTTTCGTGAAGAAATCATGACAAACTAACACAAAATGAAGATTTCATTATAACTTGACATTCTGAGTTCATTTCATGAAACCTGCGCTTCCCCTATAAGAGTTCGACCTACCATTATAGGAAAACGTGTTTTCGTGAAGAAATCATGACAAACTAACACAAAATGAAGATTTCATTATAACTTGACATTCTGAGTTCATTTCATGAAACCTGCGCTTTTCCTATAAGAGTTCGACGTAACATTATAGGAAAATGTGTTTTCGTGAAGAAATAATGACAAACTAACACAAAATGAAGATTTCATTATAACTTGACATTCTGAGTTCATTTCATGAATCCTGCGCTTCCCCTATAAGAGTTTGACGTAACATTATAGGAAAACGTGTTTTCGTGAAGAAATCATGACAAACTAACACAAAATGAAGATTTCATTATAACTTGACATTCTGAGTTCATTTCATGAAACCTGCGCTTCCCCTATAAGAGTTCGACGTAACATTATAGGAAAACGTGTTTTCGTGAAGAAATCATGACAAACTAACACAAAATGAAGATTTCATTATAACGACATTCTGAGTTCATTTCATGAAACCTGCGCTTCCCCTATAAGAGTTCGACCTAACATTATAGGAAAACGTGATTTCGTGAAGAAATCATGACAAACTAACACAAAATGAAGATTTCATTATAACTTGACATTCTGAGTTCATTTCATGAAACCTGCGCTTCCCCTATAAGAGTTCGACCTACCATTATAGGAAAACGTGTTTTCGTGAAGAACTCATGACAAACTAACACAAAATGAAGATTTCATTATAACTTGACATTCTGAGTTGTTTTCATGAAACCTGCGCTTCCCCTACAAGAGTTCAACCTACCATTATAGGAAAACGTGTTTTCGTGAAGAAATCATGACAAACTAACACAAAATGAAGATTTCATTATAACTTGACATTCTGAGTTGTTTTCATGAAACCTGCGCTTCCCCTATAAGAGTTCGACCTACCATTATAGGAAAACGTGTTTTCGTGAAGAAATCATGACAAACTAACACAAAATGAAGATTTCATTATAACTTGACATTCTGAGTTCATTTCATGAAACCTGCGCTTCCCCTATAAGAGTTCGACGTAACATTATAGGAAAACGTGTTTTCGTGAAGAAATCATGACAAACTAACACAAAATGAAGATTTCATTATAACTTGACATTCTGAGTTCATTTCATGAAACCTGCGCTTCCCATATAAGAGTTCGACCTAGCATTATAGGAAAACGTGTTTTCGTTAAGAAATCATGACAAACTAACACAAAATGAAGATTTCATTATAACTTGAAATTCTGAGTTCATTTCATGAAACCTGCGCTTCCCCTATAAGAGTTCGACCTACCATTATAGGAAAACGTGTTTTCGTGAAGAACTCATGACAAACTAACACAAAATGAAGAATTCATTATAACTTGACATTCTGAGTTCATTTCATGAAACCTGCGCTTCCCCATTAAGAGTTCGACGTAACATTATAGGAAAACGTGTTTTCGTGAAGAAATCATGACAAACTAACACAAAATGAAGATTTCATTATAACTTGACATTCTGAGTTCATTTCATGAAACCTGCGCTTCCCCTATAAGAGTTCGACGTAACATTATAGGAAAACGTGTTTTCGTGAAGAAATCATGACAAACTAACACAAAATGAAGATTTCATTATAACTTGACATTCTGAGTTCATTTCATGAAACCTGCGCTTCCCATATAAGAGTTCGACCTAGCATTATAGGAAAACGTGTTTTCGTTAAGAAATCATGACAAACTAACACAAAATGAAGATTTCATTATAACTTGAAATTCTGAGTTCATTTCATGAATCCTGCGCTTCCCCTATAAGAGTTTGACGTAACATTATAGGAAAACGTGTTTTCGTGAAGAAATCATGACAAACTAACACAAAATGAAGATTTCATTATAACTTGACATTCTGAGTTCATTTCATGAAACCTGCGCTTCCCCTATAAGAGTTCGACGTAACATTATAGGAAAACGTGTTTTCGTGAAGAAATCATGACAAACTAACACAAAATGAAGATTTCATTATAACGACATTCTGAGTTCATTTCATGAAACCTGCGCTTCCCCTATAAGAGTTCGACCTAACATTATAGGAAAACGTGTTTTCGTGAAGAAATCATGACAAACTAACACAAAATGAAGATTTCATTATAACTTGACATTCTGAGTTCATTTCATGAAACCTGCGCTTCCCCTATAAGAGTTCGACCTACCATTATAGGAAAACGTGTTTTCGTGAAGAACTCATGACAAACTAACACAAAATGAAGATTTCATTATAACTTGACATTCTGAGTTGTTTTCATGAAACCTGCGCTTCCCCTACAAGAGTTCAACCTACCATTATAGGAAAACGTGTTTTCGTGAAGAAATCATGACAAACTAACACAAAATGAAGATTTCATTATAACTTGACATTCTGAGTTGTTTTCATGAAACCTGCGCTTCCCCTATAAGAGTTCGACCTACCATTATAGGAAAACGTGTTTTCGTGAAGAAATCATGACAAACTAACACAAAATGAAGATTTCATTATAACTTGACATTCTGAGTTCATTTCATGAAACCTGCGCTTCCCCTATAAGAGTTTGACGTAACATTATAGGAAAACGTGTTTTCGTGAAGAAATCATGACAAACTAACACAAAATGAAGATTTCATTATAACTTGACATTCTGAGTTCATTTCATGAAACCTGCGCTTCCCCTATAAGAGTTCGACGTAACATTATAGGAAAACGTGTTTTCGTGAAGAAATCATGACAAACTAACACAAAATGAAGATTTCATTATAACGACATTCTGAGTTCATTTCATGAAACCTGCGCTTCCCCTATAAGAGTTCGACCTAACATTATAGGAAAACGTGTTTTCGTGAAGAAATCATGACAAACTAACACAAAATGAAGATTTCATTATAACTTGACATTCTGAGTTCATTTCATGAAACCTGCGCTTCCCCTATAAGAGTTCGACCTACCATTATAGGAAAACGTGTTTTCGTGAAGAACTCATGACAAACTAACACAAAATGAAGATTTCATTATAACTTGACATTCTGAGTTGTTTTCATGAAACCTGCGCTTCCCCTATAAGAGTTCGACGTAACATTATAGGAAAACGTGTTTTCGTGAAGAAATCATGACAAACTAACACAAAATGAAGGTTTAATTATAACTTGACATTCTGAATTCATTTCATGAAAACCTGCGCTTCCCCTACAATAGTTAGACCTACCATTATAGGAAAATGTGTTTTCGTGAAGAACTCATGACAAACTAACACAAAATGAAGATTTCATTATAACTTGACATTCTGAGTTCATTTCATGAAACCTGCGCTTCCCCAATAAGAGTTCAACGTAACATTATAGGAAAACGTGTTTTCGTGAAGAAATCATGACAAACTAACACAAAATGAAGATTTCATTTTAACTTGACATTCTGAGTTCATTTCATGAAACCTACGCTTCCCCAATAAGAGTTCGACGTAACATTATAGGAAAACGTGTTTTCGTGAAGAAATCATGACAAACTAACACAAAATGAAGATTTCATTATAACTTGACATTCTGAGTTCATTTCATGAAACCTGCGCTTCCCCATTAAGAGTTCGACGTAACATTATAGGAAAACGTGTTTTCGTGAAGAAATCATGACAAACTAACACAAAATGAAGATTTCATTATAACTTGACATTCTGAGTTCATTTCATGAAACCTGCGCTTCCCCTATAAGAGTTCGACGTAACATTATAGGAAAACGTGTTTTCGTGAAGAAATCATGACAAACTAACACAAAATGAAGATTTCATTATAACTTGACATTCTGAGTTCATTTCATGAAACCTGCGCTTCCCATATAAGAGTTCGACCTACCATTATAGGAAAACGTGTTTTCGTTAAGAAATCATGACAAACTAACACAAAATGAAGATTTCATTATAACTTGAAATTCTGAGTTCATTTCATGAATCCTGCGCTTCCCCTATAAGAGTTTGACGTAACATTATAGGAAAACGTGTTTTCGTGAAGAAATCATGACAAACTAACACAAAATGAAGATTTCATTATAACTTGACATTCTGAGTTCATTTCATGAAACCTGCGCTTCCCCTATAAGAGTTCGACGTAACATTATAGGAAAACGTGTTTTCGTGAAGAAATCATGACAAACTAACACAAAATGAAGATTTCATTATAACGACATTCTGAGTTCATTTCATGAAACCTGCGCTTCCCCTATAAGAGTTCGACCTAACATTATAGGAAAACGTGTTTTCGTGAAGAAATCATGACAAACTAACACAAAATGAAGATTTCATTATAACTTGACATTCTGAGTTCATTTCATGAAACCTGCGCTTCCCCTATAAGAGTTCGACCTACCATTATAGGAAAACGTGTTTTCGTGAAGAACTCATGACAAACTAACACAAAATGAAGATTTCATTATAACTTGACATTCTGAGTTGTTTTCATGAAACCTGCGCTTCCCCTATAAGAGTTCGACCTACCATTATAGGAAAACGTGTTTTCGTGAAGAAATCATGACAAACTAACACAAAATGAAGATTTCATTATAACTTGACATTCTGAGTTCATTTCATGAAACCTGCGCTTCCCCTATAAGAGTTCGACCTACCATTATAGGAAAACGTGTTTTCGTTAAGAAATCATGACAAACTAACACAAAATGAAGATTTCATTATAACTTGAAATTCTGAGTTCATTTCATGAAACCTGCGCTTCCCCTATAAGAGTTCGACCTACCATTATAGGAAAACGTGTTTTCGTGAAGAACTCATGACAAACTAACACAAAATGAAGATTTCATTATAACTTGACATTCTGAGTTCATTTCATGAAACCTGCGCTTCCCCTATAAGAGTTCGACGTAACATTATAGGAAAACGTGTTTTCGTGAAGAAATCATGACAAACTAACACAAAATGAAGATTTCATTATAACTTGACATTCTGAGTTCATTTCATGAAACCTGCGCTTCCCCTATAAGAGTTCGACCTACCATTATAGGAAAACGTGTTTTCGTTAAGAAATCATGACAAACTAACACAAAATGAAGGTTTAATTATAACTTGACATTCTGAGTTCATTTCATGAAAACCTGCGCTTCCCCTACAATAGTTAGACCTACCATTATAGGAAAATGTGTTTTCGTGAAGAACTCATGACAAACTAACACAAAATGAAGATTTCATTATAACTTGACATTCTGAGTTCATTTCATGAAACCTGCGCTTCCCCAATAAGAGTTCGACGTAACATTATAGGAAAACGTGTTTTCGTGAAGAAATCATGACAAACTAACACAAAATGAAGATTTCATTATAACTTGACATTCTGAGTTCATTTCATGAAACCTGCGCTTCCCCATTAAGAGTTCGACGTAACATTATAGGAAAACGTGTTTTCGTGAAGAAATCATGACAAACTAACACAAAATGAAGATTTCATTATAACTTGACATTCTGAGTTCATTTCATGAAACCTGCGCTTCCCCAATAAGAGTTCGACGTAACATTATAGGAAAACGTGTTTTCGTGAAGAAATCATGACAAACTAACACAAAATGAAGATTTCATTATAACTTGACATTCTGAGTTCATTTCATGATACCTGCGCTTCCCCATTAAGAGTTCGACGTAACATTATAGGAAAACGTGTTTTCGTGAAGAAATCATGACAAACTAACACAAAATGAAGATTTCATTATAACTTGACATTCTGAGTTCATTTCATGAAACCTGCGCTTCCCCATTAAGAGTTCGACGTAACATTATAGGAAAACGTGTTTTCGTGAAGAAATCATGACAAACTAACACAAAATGAAGATTTCATTATAACTTGACATTCTGAGTTCATTTCATGAAACCTGCGCTTCCCCAATAAGAGTTCGACGTAACATTATAGGAAAACGTGTTTTCGTGAAGAAATCATGACAAACTAACACAAAATGAAGATTTCATTATAACTTGACATTCTGAGTTCATTTCATGATACCTGCGCTTCCCCATTAAGAGTTCGACGTAACATTATAGGAAAACGTGTTTTCGTGAAGAAATCATGACAAACTAACACAAAATGAAGATTTCATTATAACTTGACATTCTGAGTTCATTTCATGAAACCTGCGCTTCCCCTATAAGAGTTCGACGTAACATTATAGGAAAACGTGTTTTCGTGAAGAAATCATGACAAACTAACACAAAATGAAGATTTCATTATAACGACATTCTGAGTTCATTTCATGAAACCTGCGCTTCCCCTATAAGAGTTCGACCTACCATTATAGGAAAACGTGTTTTCGTGAAGAAATCATGACAAACTAACACAAAATGAAGATTTCATTATAACTTGACATTCTGAGTTCATTTCATGAAACCTGCGCTTCCCCTATAAGAGTTCGACGTAACATTATAGGAAAACGTGTTTTCGTGAAGAAATCATGACAAACTAACACAAAATGAAGATTTCATTATAACTTGACATTCTGAGTTCATTTCATGAAACCTGCGCTTCCCCAATAAGAGTTCGACGTAACATTATAGGAAAACGTGTTTTCGTGAAGAAATCATGACAAACTAACACAAAATGAAGATTTCATTATAACTTGACATTCTGAGTTCATTTCATGAAACCTGCGCTTCCCCATTAAGAGTTCGACGTAACATTATAGGAAAACGTGTTTTCGTGAAGAAATCATGACAAACTAACACAAAATGAAGATTTCATTATAACTTGACATTCTGAGTTCATTTCATGAAACCTGCGCTTCCCCTATAAGAGTTCGACGTAACATTATAGGAAAACGTGTTTTCGTGAAGAAATCATGACAAACTAACACAAAATGAAGATTTCATTATAACGACATTCTGAGTTCATTTCATGAAACCTGCGCTTCCCCTATAAGAGTTCGACGTAACATTATAGGAAAACGTGTTTTCGTGAAGAAATCATGACAAACTAACACAAAATGAAGATTTCATTATAACTTGACATTCTGAGTTCATTTCATGAAACCTGCGCTTCCCCTATAAGAGTTCGACCTACCATTATAGGAAAACGTGTTTTCGTTAAGAAATCATGACAAACTAACACAAAATGAAGATTTCATTATAACTTGAAATTCTGAGTTCATTTCATGAAACCTGCGCTTCCCCTATAAGAGTTCGACCTACCATTATAGGAAAACGTGTTTTCGTGAAGAACTCATGACAAACTAACATAAAATGAAGATTTCATTATAACTTGACATTCTGAGTTCATTTCATGAAACCTGCGCTTCCCCTATAAGAGTTCGACCTACCATTATAGGAAAACGTGTTTTCGTGAAGAACTCATGACAAACTAACACAAAATGAAGAATTCATTATAACTTGACATTCTGAGTTCATTTCATGAAACCTGCGCTTCCCCTATAAGAGTTCGACGTAACATTATAGGAAAACGTGTTTTCGTGAAGAAATCATGACAAACTAACACAAAATGAAGGTTTAATTATAACTTGACATTCTGAATTCATTTCATGAAAACCTGCGCTTCCCCTACAATAGTTAGACCTACCATTATAGGAAAATGTGTTTTCGTGAAGAACTCATGACAAACTAACACAAAATGAAGATTTCATTATAACTTGACATTCTGAGTTCATTTCATGAAACCTGCGCTTCCCCAATAAGAGTTCGACGTAACATTATAGGAAAACGTGTTTTCGTGAAGAAATCATGACAAACTAACACAAAATGAAGATTTCATTATAACTTGACATTCTGAGTTCATTTCATGAAACCTACGCTTCCCCTATAAGAGTTCGACGTAACATTATAGGAAAACGTGTTTTCGTGAAGAAATCATGACAAACTAACACAAAATGAAGATTTCATTATAACTTGACATTCTGAGTTCATTTCATGAAACCTGCGCTTCCCCAATAAGAGTTCGACGTAACATTATAGGAAAACGTGTTTTCGTGAAGAAATCATGACAAACTAACACAAAATGAAGATTTCATTATAACTTGACATTCTGAGTTCATTTCATGAAACCTGCGCTTCCCCTATAAGAGTTCGACGTAACATTATAGGAAAACGTGTTTTCGTGAAGAAATCATGACAAACTAACACAAAATGAAGATTTCATTATAACGACATTCTGAGTTCATTTCATGAAACCTGCGCTTCCCCTATAAGAGTTCGACCTACCATTATAGGAAAACGTGTTTTCGTGAAGAAATCATGACAAACTAACACAAAATGAAGATTTCATTATAACTTGACATTCTGAGTTCATTTCATGAAACCTGCGCTTCCCCTATAAGAGTTCGACGTAACATTATAGGAAAACGTGTTTTCGTGAAGAAATCATGACAAACTAACACAAAATGAAGATTTCATTATAACTTGACATTCTGAGTTCATTTCATGAAACCTGCGCTTCCCCTATAAGAGTTCGACCTACCATTATAGGAAAACGTGTTTTCGTTAAGAAATCATGACAAACTAACACAAAATGAAGATTTCATTATAACTTGAAATTCTGAGTTCATTTCATGAAACCTGCGCTTCCCCTATAAGAGTTCGACCTACCATTATAGGAAAACGTGTTTTCGTGAAGAACTCATGACAAACTAACACAAAATGAAGATTTCATTATAACTTGACATTCTGAGTTCATTTCATGAAACCTGCGCTTCCCCTATAAGAGTTCGACGTAACATTATAGGAAAACGTGTTTTCGTGAAGAAATCATGACAAACTAACACAAAATGAAGATTTCATTATAACTTGACATTCTGAGTTCATTTCATGAAACCTGCGCTTCCCCTATAAGAGTTCAACCTACCATTATAGGAAAACGTGTTTTCGTTAAGAAATCATGACAAACTAACACAAAATGAAGGTTTAATTATAACTTGACATTCTGAGTTCATTTCATGAAAACCTGCGCTTCCCCTACAATAGTTAGACCTACCATTATAGGAAAATGTGTTTTCGTGAAGAACTCATGACAAACTAACACAAAATGAAGATTTCATTATAACTTGACATTCTGAGTTCATTTCATGAAACCTGCGCTTCCCCAATAAGAGTTCGACGTAACATTATAGGAAAACGTGTTTTCGTGAAGAAATCATGACAAACTAACACAAAATGAAGATTTCATTATAACTTGACATTCTGAGTTCATTTCATGAAACCTGCGCTTCCCCATTAAGAGTTCGACGTAACATTATAGGAAAACGTGTTTTCGTGAAGAAATCATGACAAACTAACACAAAATGAAGATTTCATTATAACTTGACATTCTGAGTTCATTTCATGAATCCTGCGCTTCCCCAATAAGAGTTCGACGTAACATTATAGGAAAACGTGTTTTCGTGAAGAAATCATGACAAACTAACACAAAATGAAGATTTCATTATAACTTGACATTCTGAGTTCATTTCATGATACCTGCGCTTCCCCATTAAGAGTTCGACGTAACATTATAGGAAAACGTGTTTTCGTGAAGAAATCATGACAAACTAACACAAAATGAAGATTTCATTATAACTTGACATTCTGAGTTCATTTCATGAAACCTGCGCTTCCCCTATAAGAGTTCGACGTAACATTATAGGAAAACGTGTTTTCGTGAAGAAATCATGACAAACTAACACAAAATGAAGATTTCATTATAACGACATTCTGAGTTCATTTCATGAAACCTGCGCTTCCCCTATAAGAGTTCGACCTACCATTATAGGAAAACGTGTTTTCGTGAAGAAATCATGACAAACTAACACAAAATGAAGATTTCATTATAACTTGACATTCTGAGTTCATTTCATGAAACCTGCGCTTCCCCTATAAGAGTTCGACGTAACATTATAGGAAAACGTGTTTTCGTGAAGAAATCATGACAAACTAACACAAAATGAAGATTTCATTATAACTTGACATTCTGAGTTCATTTCATGAAACCTGCGCTTCCCCTATAAGAGTTCGACCTACCATTATAGGAAAACGTGTTTTCGTTAAGAAATCATGACAAACTAACACAAAATGAAGATTTCATTATAACTTGAAATTCTGAGTTCATTTCATGAAACCTGCGCTTCCCCTATAAGAGTTCGACCTACCATTATAGGAAAACGTGTTTTCGTGAAGAACTCATGACAAACTAACACAAAATGAAGATTTCATTATAACTTGACATTCTGAGTTCATTTCATGAAACCTGCGCTTCCCCTATAAGAGTTCGACGTAACATTATAGGAAAACGTGTTTTCGTGAAGAAATCATGACAAACTAACACAAAATGAAGATTTCATTATAACTTGACATTCTGAGTTCATTTCATGAAACCTGCGCTTCCCCTATAAGAGTTCGACCTACCATTATAGGAAAACGTGTTTTCGTTAAGAAATCATGACAAACTAACACAAAATGAAGGTTTAATTATAACTTGACATTCTGAGTTCATTTCATGAAAACCTGCGCTTCCCCTACAATAGTTAGACCTACCATTATAGGAAAATGTGTTTTCGTGAAGAACTCATGACAAACTAACACAAAATGAAGATTTCATTATAACTTGACATTCTGAGTTCATTTCATGAAACCTGCGCTTCCCCAATAAGAGTTCGACGTAACATTATAGGAAAACGTGTTTTCGTGAAGAAATCATGACAAACTAACACAAAATGAAGATTTCATTATAACTTGACATTCTGAGTTCATTTCATGAAACCTGCGCTTCCCCATTAAGAGTTCGACGTAACATTATAGGAAAACGTGTTTTCGTGAAGAAATCATGACAAACTAACACAAAATGAAGATTTCATTATAACTTGACATTCTGAGTTCATTTCATGAAACCTGCGCTTCCCCAATAAGAGTTCGACGTAACATTATAGGAAAACGTGTTTTCGTGAAGAAATCATGACAAACTAACACAAAATGAAGATTTCATTATAACTTGACATTCTGAGTTCATTTCATGATACCTGCGCTTCCCCATTAAGAGTTCGACGTAACATTATAGGAAAACGTGTTTTCGTGAAGAAATCATGACAAACTAACACAAAATGAAGATTTCATTATAACTTGACATTCTGAGTTCATTTCATGAAACCTGCGCTTCCCCTATAAGAGTTCGACGTAACATTATAGGAAAACGTGTTTTCGTGAAGAAATCATGACAAACTAACACAAAATGAAGATTTCATTATAACGACATTCTGAGTTCATTTCATGAAACCTGCGCTTCCCCTATAAGAGTTCGACCTACCATTATAGGAAAACGTGTTTTCGTGAAGAAATCATGACAAACTAACACAAAATGAAGATTTCATTATAACTTGACATTCTGAGTTCATTTCATGAAACCTGCGCTTCCCCTATAAGAGTTCGACGTAACATTATAGGAAAACGTGTTTTCGTGAAGAAATCATGACAAACTAACACAAAATGAAGATTTCATTATAACTTGACATTCTGAGTTCATTTCATGAAACCTGCGCTTCCCCAATAAGAGTTCGACGTAACATTATAGGAAAACGTGTTTTCGTGAAGAAATCATGACAAACTAACACAAAATGAAGATTTCATTATAACTTGACATTCTGAGTTCATTTCATGAAACCTGCGCTTCCCCATTAAGAGTTCGACGTAACATTATAGGAAAACGTGTTTTCGTGAAGAAATCATGACAAACTAACACAAAATGAAGATTTCATTATAACTTGACATTCTGAGTTCATTTCATGAAACCTGCGCTTCCCCTATAAGAGTTCGACGTAACATTATAGGAAAACGTGTTTTCGTGAAGAAATCATGACAAACTAACACAAAATGAAGATTTCATTATAACGACATTCTGAGTTCATTTCATGAAACCTGCGCTTCCCCTATAAGAGTTCGACGTAACATTATAGGAAAACGTGTTTTCGTGAAGAAATCATGACAAACTAACACAAAATGAAGATTTCATTATAACTTGACATTCTGAGTTCATTTCATGAAACCTGCGCTTCCCCTATAAGAGTTCGACCTACCATTATAGGAAAACGTGTTTTCGTTAAGAAATCATGACAAACTAACACAAAATGAAGATTTCATTATAACTTGAAATTCTGAGTTCATTTCATGAAACCTGCGCTTCCCCTATAAGAGTTCGACCTACCATTATAGGAAAACGTGTTTTCGTGAAGAACTCATGACAAACTAACATAAAATGAAGATTTCATTATAACTTGACATTCTGAGTTCATTTCATGAAACCTGCGCTTCCCCTATAAGAGTTCGACCTACCATTATAGGAAAACGTGTTTTCGTGAAGAACTCATGACAAACTAACACAAAATGAAGAATTCATTATAACTTGACATTCTGAGTTCATTTCATGAAACCTGCGCTTCCCCTATAAGAGTTCGACGTAACATTATAGGAAAACGTGTTTTCGTGAAGAAATCATGACAAACTAACACAAAATGAAGGTTTAATTATAACTTGACATTCTGAATTCATTTCATGAAAACCTGCGCTTCCCCTACAATAGTTAGACCTACCATTATAGGAAAATGTGTTTTCGTGAAGAACTCATGACAAACTAACACAAAATGAAGATTTCATTATAACTTGACATTCTGAGTTCATTTCATGAAACCTGCGCTTCCCCAATAAGAGTTCGACGTAACATTATAGGAAAACGTGTTTTCGTGAAGAAATCATGACAAACTAACACAAAATGAAGATTTCATTATAACTTGACATTCTGAGTTCATTTCATGAAACCTACGCTTCCCCTATAAGAGTTCAACGTAACATAGGAAAATGTGTTTTCGTGAAGAAATAATGACAAACTAACACAAAATGAAGATTTCATTTTAACTTGACATTCTGAGTTCATTTCATGAAACCTGCGCTTCCCCTATAAGAGTTCGACGTAACATTATAGGAAAACGTGTTTTCGTGAAGAAATCATGACAAACTAACACAAAATGAAGATTTCATTATAACTTGACATTCTGAGTTCATTTCATGAAACCTGCGCTTCCCCAATAAGAGTTCGACGTAACATTATAGGAAAACGTGTTTTCGTGAAGAAATCATGACAAACTAACACAAAATGAAGATTTCATTATAACTTGACATTCTGAGTTCATTTCATGAAACCTGCGCTTCCCCATTAAGAGTTCGACGTAACATTATAGGAAAACGTGTTTTCGTGAAGAAATCATGACAAACTAACACAAAATGAAGATTTCATTATAACTTGACATTCTGAGTTCATTTCATGAAACCTGCGCTTCCCCTATAAGAGTTCGACCTACCATTATAGGAAAACGTGTTTTCGTGAAGAAATCATGACAAACTAACACAAAATGAAGATTTCATTATAACTTGACATTCTGAGTTCATTTCATGAAACCTGCGCTTCCCCTATAAGAGTTCGACGTAACATTATAGGAAAATGTGTTTTCGTGAAGAAATCATGACAAACTAACACAAAATGAAGATTTCATTATAACTTGACATTCTGAGTTCATTTCATGAATCCTGCGCTTCCCCTATAAGAGTTCGACGTAACATTATAGGAAAACGTGTTTTCGTGAAGAAATCATGACAAACTAACACAAAATGAAGATTTCATTATAACTTGACATTCTGAGTTCATTTCATGAAACCTGCGCTTCCCCTATAAGAGTTCGACGTAACATTATAGGAAAACGTGTTTTCGTGAAGAAATCATGACAAACTAACACAAAATGAAGATTTCATTATAACGACATTCTGAGTTCATTTCATGAAACCTGCGCTTCCCCTATAAGAGTTCGACCTACCATTATAGGAAAACGTGTTTTCGTGAAGAAATCATGACAAACTAACACAAAATGAAGATTTCATTATAACTTGACATTCTGAGTTCATTTCATGAAACCTGCGCTTCCCCTATAAGAGTTCGACGTAACATTATAGGAAAACGTGTTTTCGTGAAGAAATCATGACAAACTAACACAAAATGAAGATTTCATTATAACTTGACATTCTGAGTTCATTTCATGAAACCTGCGCTTCCCCTATAAGAGTTCGACCTACCATTATAGGAAAACGTGTTTTCGTTAAGAAATCATGACAAACTAACACAAAATGAAGATTTCATTATAACTTGAAATTCTGAGTTCATTTCATGAAACCTGCGCTTCCCCTATAAGAGTTCGACCTACCATTATAGGAAAACGTGTTTTCGTGAAGAACTCATGACAAACTAACACAAAATGAAGATTTCATTATAACTTGACATTCTGAGTTCATTTCATGAAACCTGCGCTTCCCCTATAAGAGTTCGACGTAACATTATAGGAAAACGTGTTTTCGTGAAGAAATCATGACAAACTAACACAAAATGAAGATTTCATTATAACTTGACATTCTGAGTTCATTTCATGAAACCTGCGCTTCCCCTATAAGAGTTCGACCTACCATTATAGGAAAACGTGTTTTCGTTAAGAAATCATGACAAACTAACACAAAATGAAGGTTTAATTATAACTTGACATTCTGAGTTCATTTCATGAAAACCTGCGCTTCCCCTACAATAGTTAGACCTACCATTATAGGAAAATGTGTTTTCGTGAAGAACTCATGACAAACTAACACAAAATGAAGATTTCATTATAACTTGACATTCTGAGTTCATTTCATGAAACCTGCGCTTCCCCAATAAGAGTTCGACGTAACATTATAGGAAAACGTGTTTTCGTGAAGAAATCATGACAAACTAACACAAAATGAAGATTTCATTATAACTTGACATTCTGAGTTCATTTCATGAAACCTGCGCTTCCCCATTAAGAGTTCGACGTAACATTATAGGAAAACGTGTTTTCGTGAAGAAATCATGACAAACTAACACAAAATGAAGATTTCATTATAACTTGACATTCTGAGTTCATTTCATGAATCCTGCGCTTCCCCAATAAGAGTTCGACGTAACATTATAGGAAAACGTGTTTTCGTGAAGAAATCATGACAAACTAACACAAAATGAAGATTTCATTATAACTTGACATTCTGAGTTCATTTCATGATACCTGCGCTTCCCCATTAAGAGTTCGACGTAACATTATAGGAAAACGTGTTTTCGTGAAGAAATCATGACAAACTAACACAAAATGAAGATTTCATTATAACTTGACATTCTGAGTTCATTTCATGAAACCTGCGCTTCCCCTATAAGAGTTCGACATAACATTATAGGAAAACGTGTTTTCGTGAAGAAATCATGACAAACTAACACAAAATGAAGATTTCATTATAACGACATTCTGAGTTCATTTCATGAAACCTGCGCTTCCCCTATAAGAGTTCGACCTACCATTATAGGAAAACGTGTTTTCGTGAAGAAATCATGACAAACTAACACAAAATGAAGATTTCATTATAACTTGACATTCTGAGTTCATTTCATGAAACCTGCGCTTCCCCTATAAGAGTTCGACGTAACATTATAGGAAAACGTGTTTTCGTGAAGAAATCATGACAAACTAACACAAAATGAAGATTTCATTATAACTTGACATTCTGAGTTCATTTCATGAAACCTGCGCTTCCCCAATAAGAGTTCGACGTAACATTATAGGAAAACGTGTTTTCGTGAAGAAATCATGACAAACTAACACAAAATGAAGATTTCATTATAACTTGACATTCTGAGTTCATTTCATGAAACCTGCGCTTCCCCATTAAGAGTTCGACGTAACATTATAGGAAAACGTGTTTTCGTGAAGAAATCATGACAAACTAACACAAAATGAAGATTTCATTATAACTTGACATTCTGAGTTCATTTCATGAAACCTGCGCTTCCCCTATAAGAGTTCGACGTAACATTATAGGAAAACGTGTTTTCGTGAAGAAATCATGACAAACTAACACAAAATGAAGATTTCATTATAACGACATTCTGAGTTCATTTCATGAAACCTGCGCTTCCCCTATAAGAGTTCGACCTACCATTATAGGAAAACGTGTTTTCGTGAAGAAATCATGACAAACTAACACAAAATGAAGATTTCATTATAACTTGACATTCTGAGTTCATTTCATGAAACCTGCGCTTCCCCTATAAGAGTTCGACCTACCATTATAGGAAAACGTGTTTTCGTTAAGAAATCATGACAAACTAACACAAAATGAAGATTTCATTATAACTTGAAATTCTGAGTTCATTTCATGAAACCTGCGCTTCCCCTATAAGAGTTCGACCTACCATTATAGGAAAACGTGTTTTCGTGAAGAACTCATGACAAACTAACACAAAATGAAGATTTCATTATAACTTGACATTCTGAGTTCATTTCATGAAACCTGCGCTTCCCCTATAAGAGTTCGACGTAACATTATAGGAAAACGTGTTTTCGTGAAGAAATCATGACAAACTAACACAAAATGAAGATTTCATTATAACTTGACATTCTGAGTTCATTTCATGAAACCTGCGCTTCCCCTATAAGAGTTCGACCTACCATTATAGGAAAACGTGTTTTCGTTAAGAAATCATGACAAACTAACACAAAATGAAGGTTTAATTATAACTTGACATTCTGAGTTCATTTCATGAAAACCTGCGCTTCCCCTACAATAGTTAGACCTACCATTATAGGAAAATGTGTTTTCGTGAAGAACTCATGACAAACTAACACAAAATGAAGATTTCATTATAACTTGACATTCTGAGTTCATTTCATGAAACCTGCGCTTCCCCAAAAAGAGTTCGACGTAACATTATAGGAAAACGTGTTTTCGTGAAGAAATCATGACAAACTAACACAAAATGAAGATTTCATTATAACTTGACATTCTGAGTTCATTTCATGAAACCTACGCTTCCCCTATAAGAGTTCGACGTAACATTATAGGAAAATGTGTTTTCGTGAAGAAATAATGACAAACTAACACAAAATGAAGATTTCATTATAACTTCACATTCTGAGTTCATTTCATGAAACCTGCGCTTCCCCTATAAGAGTTCGACGTAACATTATAGGAAAACGTGTTTTCGTGAAGAAATCATGACAAACTAACACAAAATGAAGATTTCATTATAACTTGACATTCTGAGTTCATTTCATGAAACCTGCGCTTCCCCAATAAGAGTTCGACGTAACATTATAGGAAAACGTGTTTTCGTGAAGAAATCATGACAAACTAACACAAAATGAAGATTTCATTATAACTTGACATTCTGAGTTCATTTCATGAAACCTGCGCTTCCCCAATAAGAGTTCGACGTAACATTATAGGAAAACGTGTTTTCGTGAAGAAATCATGACAAACTAACACAAAATGAAGATTTCATTATAACTTGACATTCTGAGTTCATTTCATGAAACCTGCGCTTCCCCATTAAGAGTTCGACGTAACATTATAGGAAAACGTGTTTTCGTGAAGAAATCATGACAAACTAACACAAAATGAAGATTTCATTATAACTTGACATTCTGAGTTCATTTCATGAAACCTGCGCTTCCCCAATAAGAGTTCGACGTAACATTATAGGAAAACGTGTTTTCGTGAAGAAATCATGACAAACTAACACAAAATGAAGATTTCATTATAACTTGACATTCTGAGTTCATTTCATGATACCTGCGCTTCCCCATTAAGAGTTCGACGTAACATTATAGGAAAACGTGTTTTCGTGAAGAAATCATGACAAACTAACACAAAATGAAGATTTCATTATAACGACATTCTGAGTTCATTTCATGAAACCTGCGCTTCCCCTATAAGAGCTCGACCTACCATTATAGGAAAACGTGTTTTCGTGAAGAAATCATGACAAACTAACACAAAATGAAGATTTCATTATAACTTGACATTCTGAGTTCATTTCATGAAACCTGCGCTTCCCCTATAAGAGTTCGACGTAACATTATAGGAAAACGTGTTTTCGTGAAGAAATCATGACAAACTAACACAAAATGAAGATTTCATTATAACTTGACATTCTGAGTTCATTTCATGAAACCTGCGCTTCCCCAATAAGAGTTCGACGTAACATTATAGGAAAACGTGTTTTCGTGAAGAAATCATGACAAACTAACACAAAATGAAGATTTCATTATAACTTGACATTCTGAGTTGTTTTCATGAAACCTGCGCTTCCCCTATAAGAGTTCGACCTACCATTATAGGAAAACGTGTTTTCGTGAAGAAATCATGAGAAACTAACACAAAATGAAGATTTCATTATAACTTGACATTCTGAGTTGTTTTCATGAAACCTGCGCTTCCCCTATAAGAGTTCAACCTACCATTATAGGAAAACGTGTTTTCGTGAAGAAATCATGACAAACTAACACAAAATGAAGATTTCATTATAACTTGACATTCTGAGTTGTTTTCATGATACCTGCGCTTCCCCTACAAGAGTTCGACCTACCATTATAGGAAAACGTGTTTTCGTGAAGAAATCATGACAAACTAACACAAAATGAAGATTTCATTATAACTTGACATTCTGAGTTGTTTTCATGAAACCTGCGCTTCCCCTACAAGAGTTCAACCTACCATTATAGGAAAACGTGTTTTCGTGAAGAAATCATGACAAACTAACACAAAATGAAGATTTCATTATAACTTGACATTCTGAGTTGTTTTCATGAAACCTGAGCTTCCCCTACAAGAGTTCAACCTACCATTATAGGAAAACGTGTTTTCGTGAAGAAATCATGACAAACTAACACAAAATGAAGATTTCATTATAACTTGACATTCTGAGTTGTTTTCATGAAACCTGCGCTTCCCCTACAAGAGTTCAACCTACCATTATAGGAAAACGTGTTTTCGTGAAGAAATCATGACAAACTAACACAAAATGAAGATTTCATTATAACTTGACATTCTGAGTTGTTTTCATGAAACCTGCGCTTCCCCTATAAGAGTTCGACCTACCATTATAGGTAAACGTGTTTTCGTGAAGAAATCATGACAAACTAACACAAAATGAAGATTTCATTATAACTTGACATTCTGAGTTGTTTTCATGATACCTGCGCTTCCCCTACAAGAGTTCGACCTACCATTATAGGAAAACGTGTTTTCGTGAAGAAATCATGACAAACTAACACAAAATGAAGATTTCATTATAACTTGACATTCTGAGTTCATTTCATGAAACCTGCGCTTCCCATATAAGAGTTCGACCTACCATTATAGGAAAACGTGTTTTCCTTAAGAAATCATGACAAACTAACACAAAATGAAGATTTCATTATAACTTGAAATTCTGAGTTCATTTCATGAAACCTGCGCTTCCCCTATAAGAGTTCGACCTACCATTATAGGAAAACGTGTTTTCGTGAAGAACTCATGACAAACTAACACAAAATGAAGAATTCATTATAACTTGACATTCTGAGTTCATTTCATGAAACCTGCGCTTCCCCTATAAGAGTTCGACGTAACATTATAGGAAAACGTGTTTTCGTGAAGAAATCATGACAAACTAACACAAAATGAAGGTTTAATTATAACTTGACATTCTGAATTCATTTCATGAAAACCTGCGCTTCCCCTACAATAGTTAGACCTACCATTATAGGAAAATGTGTTTTCGTGAAGAACTCATGACAAACTAACACAAAATGAAGATTTCATTATAACTTGACATTCTGAGTTCATTTCATGAAACCTGCGCTTCCCCTATAAGAGTTCGACGTAACATTATAGGAAAACGTGTTTTCGTGAAGAAATCATGACAAACTAACACAAAATGAAGATTTCATTATAACTTGACATTCTGAGTTGTTTTCATGATACCTGCGCTTCCCCTACAAGAGTTCGACCTACCATTATAGGAAAACGTGTTTTCGTGAAGAAATCATGACAAACTAACACAAAATGAAGATTTCATTATAACTTGACATTCTGAGTTGTTTTCATGAAACCTGCGCTTCCCCTATAAGAGTTCGACCTACCATTATAGGAAAACGTGTTTTCGTGAAGAAAACATGACAAACTAACACAAAATGAAGATTTCATTATAACTTGACATTCTGAGTTGTTTTCATGAAACCTGCGCTTCCCCTACAAGAGTTCAACCTACCATTATAGGAAAACGTGTTTTCGTGAAGAAATCATGACAAACTAACACAAAATGAAGATTTCATTATAACTTGACATTCTGAGTTGTTTTCATGAAACCTGCGCTTCCCCTACAAGAGTTCAACCTACCATTATAGGAAAACGTGTTTTCGTGAAGAAATCATGAGAAACTAACACAAAATGAAGGTTTAATTATAACTTGACATTCTGAATTCATTTCATGAAAACCTGCGCTTCCCCTACAATAGTTAGACCTACCATTATAGGAAAATGTGTTTTCGTGAAGAACTCATGACAAACTAACACAAAATGAAGATTTCATTATAACTTGACATTCTGAGTTCATTTCATGAAACCTGCGCTTCCCCAATAAGAGTTCGACGTAACATTATAGGAAAACGTGTTTTCGTGAAGAAATCATGACAAACTAACACAAAATGAAGGTTTAATTATAACTTGACATTCTGAATTCATTTCATGAAAACCTGCGCTTCCCCTACAATAGTTAGACCTACCATTATAGGAAAATGTGTTTTCGTGAAGAACTCATGACAAACTAACACAAAATGAAGATTTCATTATAACTTGACATTCTGAGTTCATTTCATGAAACCTGCGCTTCCCCAATAAGAGTTCGACGTAACATTATAGGAAAACGTGTTTTCGTGAAGAAATCATGACAAACTAACACAAAATGAAGATTTCATTATAACTTGACATTCTGAGTTCATTTCATGAAACCTACGCTTCCCCTATAAGAGTTCAACATAACATTATAGGAAAATGTGTTTTCGTGAAGAAATAATGACAAACTAACACAAAATGAAGATTTCATTTTAACTTGACATTCTGAGTTCATTTCATGAAACCTGCGCTTCCCCTATAAGAGTTCGACGTAACATTATAGGAAAACGTGTTTTCGTGAAGAAATCATGACAAACTAACACAAAATGAAGATTTCATTATAACTTGACATTCTGAGTTCATTTCATGAAACCTGCGCTTCCCCAATAAGAGTTCGACGTAACATTATAGGAAAACGTGTTTTCGTGAAGAAATCATGACAAACTAACACAAAATGAAGATTTCATTATAACTTGACATTCTGAGTTCATTTCATGAAACCTGCGCTTCCCCATTAAGAGTTCGACGTAACATTATAGGAAAACGTGTTTTCGTGAAGAAATCATGACAAACTAACACAAAATGAAGATTTCATTATAACTTGACATTCTGAGTTCATTTCATGAAACCTGCGCTTCCCCTATAAGAGTTCGACCTACCATTATAGGAAAACGTGTTTTCGTGAAGAAATCATGACAAACTAACACAAAATGAAGATTTCATTATAACTTGACATTCTGAGTTCATTTCATGAAACCTGCGCTTCCCCTATAAGAGTTCGACGTAACATTATAGGAAAATGTGTTTTCGTGAAGAAATAATGACAAACTAACACAAAATGAAGATTTCATTATAACTTGACATTCTGAGTTGTTTTCATGAAACCTGCGCTTCCCCTACAAGAGTTCAACCTACCATTATAGGAAAACGTGTTTTCGTGAAGAAATCATGACAAACTAACACAAAATGAAGATTTCATTATAACTTGACATTCTGAGTTGTTTTCATGAAACCTGCGCTTCCCCTATAAGAGTTCGACCTACCATTATAGGAAAACGTGTTTTCGTGAAGAAATCATGACAAACTAACACAAAATGAAGATTTCATTATAACTTGACATTCTGAGTTGTTTTCATGATACCTGCGCTTCCCCTACAAGAGTTCGACCTACCATTATAGGAAAACGTGTTTTCGTGAAGAAATCATGACAAACTAACACAAAATGAAGATTTCATTATAACTTGACATTCTGAGTTGTTTTCATGATACCTGCGCTTCCCCTACAAGAGTTCGACCTACCATTATAGGAAAACGTGTTTTCGTGAAGAAATCATGACAAACTAACACAAAATGAAGATTTCATTATAACTTGACATTCTGAGTTGTTTTCATGAAACCTGCGCTTCCCCTACAAGAGTTCAACCTACCATTATAGGAAAACGTGTTTTCGTGAAGAAATCATGACAAACTAACACAAAATGAAGATTTCATTATAACTTGACATTCTGAGTTGTTTTCATGAAACCTGAGCTTCCCCTACAAGAGTTCAACCTACCATTATAGGAAAACGTGTTTTCGTGAAGAAATCATGACAAACTAACACAAAATGAAGATTTCATTATAACTTGACATTCTGAGTTGTTTTCATGAAACCTGCGCTTCCCCTACAAGAGTTCAACCTACCATTATAGGAAAACGTGTTTTCGTGAAGAAATCATGACAAACTAACACAAAATGAAGATTTCATTATAACTTGACATTCTGAGTTGTTTTCATGAAACCTGCGCTTCCCCTATAAGAGTTCGACCTACCATTATAGGAAAACGTGTTTTCGTGAAGAAATCATGACAAACTAACACAAAATGAAGATTTCATTATAACTTGACATTCTGAGTTGTTTTCATGATACCTGCGCTTCCCCTACAAGAGTTCGACCTACCATTATAGGAAAACGTGTTTTCGTGAAGAAATCATGACAAACTAACACAAAATGAAGATTTCATTATAACTTGACATTCTGAGTTCATTTCATGAAACCTGCGCTTCCCATATAAGAGTTCGACCTACCATTATAGGAAAACGTGTTTTCGTTAAGAAATCATGACAAACTAACTCAAAATGAAGATTTCATTATAACTTGAAATTCTGAGTTCATTTCATGAAACCTGCGCTTCCCCTATAAGAGTTCGACCTACCATTATAGGAAAACGTGTTTTCGTGAAGAACTCATGACAAACTAACACAAAATGAAGAATTCATTATAACTTGACATTCTGAGTTCATTTCATGAAACCTGCGCTTCCCCTATAAGAGTTCGACGTAACATTATAGGAAAACGTGTTTTCGTGAAGAAATCATGACAAACTAACACAAAATGAAGGTTTAATTATAACTTGACATTCTGAATTCATTTCATGAAAACCTGCGCTTCCCCTACAATAGTTAGACCTACCATTATAGGAAAATGTGTTTTCGTGAAGAACTCATGACAAACTAACACAAAATGAAGATTTCATTATAACTTGACATTCTGAGTTCATTTCATGAAACCTGCGCTTCCCCTATAAGAGTTCGACGTAACATTATAGGAAAACGTGTTTTCGTGAAGAAATCATGACAAACTAACACAAAATGAAGATTTCATTATAACTTGACATTCTGAGTTGTTTTCATGATACCTGCGCTTCCCCTACAAGAGTTCGACCTACCATTATAGGAAAACGTGTTTTCGTGAAGAAATCATGACAAACTAACACAAAATGAAGATTTCATTATAACTTGACATTCTGAGTTGTTTTCATGAAACCTGCGCTTCCCCTACAAGAGTTCAACCTACCATTATAGGAAAACGTGTTTTCGTGAAGAAATCATGACAAACTAACACAAAATGAAGATTTCATTATAACTTGACATTCTGAGTTGTTTTCATGAAACCTGCGCTTCCCCTACAAGAGTTCAACCTACCATTATAGGAAAACGTGTTTTCGTGAAGAAATCATGACAAACTAACACAAAATGAAGATTTCATTATAACTTGACATTCTGAGTTGTTTTCATGAAACCTGCGCTTCCCCTACAAGAGTTCAACCTACCATTATAGGAAAACGTGTTTTCGTGAAGAAATCATGAGAAACTAACACAAAATGAAGGTTTAATTATAACTTGACATTCTGAATTCATTTCATGAAAACCTGCGCTTCCCCTACAATAGTTAGACCTACCATTATAGGAAAATGTGTTTTCGTGAAGAACTCATGACAAACTAACACAAAATGAAGATTTCATTATAACTTGACATTCTGAGTTCATTTCATGAAACCTGCGCTTCCCCAATAAGAGTTCGACGTAACATTATAGGAAAACGTGTTTTCGTGAAGAAATCATGACAAACTAACACAAAATGAAGGTTTAATTATAACTTGACATTCTGAATTCATTTCATGAAAACCTGCGCTTCCCCTACAATAGTTAGACCTACCATTATAGGAAAATGTGTTTTCGTGAAGAACTCATGACAAACTAACACAAAATGAAGATTTCATTATAACTTGACATTCTGAGTTCATTTCATGAAACCTGCGCTTCCCCAATAAGAGTTCGACGTAACATTATAGGAAAACGTGTTTTCGTGAAGAAATCATGACAAACTAACACAAAATGAAGATTTCATTATAACTTGACATTCTGAGTTCATTTCATGAAACCTACGCTTCCCCTATAAGAGTTCAACATAACATTATAGGAAAATGTGTTTTCGTGAAGAAATAATGACAAACTAACACAAAATGAAGATTTCATTTTAACTTGACATTCTGAGTTCATTTCATGAAACCTGCGCTTCCCCTATAAGAGTTCGACGTAACATTATAGGAAAACGTGTTTTCGTGAAGAAATCATGACAAACTAACACAAAATGAAGATTTCATTATAACTTGACATTCTGAGTTCATTTCATGAAACCTGCGCTTCCCCAATAAGAGTTCGACGTAACATTATAGGAAAACGTGTTTTCGTGAAGAAATCATGACAAACTAACACAAAATGAAGATTTCATTATAACTTGACATTCTGAGTTCATTTCATGAAACCTGCGCTTCCCCTATAAGAGTTCGACCTACCATTATAGGAAAACGTGTTTTCGTGAAGAAATCATGACAAACTAACACAAAATGAAGATTTCATTATAACTTGACATTCTGAGTTGTTTTCATGATACCTGCGCTTCCCCTACAAGAGTTCGACCTACCATTATAGGAAAACGTGTTTTCGTGAAGAAATCATGACAAACTAACACAAAATGAAGATTTCATTATAACTTGACATTCTGAGTTGTTTTCATGAAACCTGCGCTTCCCCTACAAGAGTTCAACCTACCATTATAGGAAAACGTGTTTTCGTGAAGAAATCATGACAAACTAACACAAAATGAAGATTTCATTATAACTTGACATTCTGAGTTGTTTTCATGAAACCTGTGCTTCCCCTACAAGAGTTCAACCTACCATTATAGGAAAACGTGTTTTCGTGAAGAAATCATGACAAACTAACACAAAATGAAGATTTCATTATAACTTGACATTCTGAGTTGTTTTCATGAAACCTGCGCTTCCCCTACAAGAGTTCAACCTACCATTATAGGAAAACGTGTTTTCGTGAAGAAATCATGAGAAACTAACACAAAATGAAGGTTTAATTATAACTTGACATTCTGAGTTCATTTCATGAAACCTGCGCTTCCCCTATAAGAGTTCGACCTACCATTATAGGAAAACGTGTTTTCGTTAAGAAATCATGACAAACTAACACAAAATGAAGGTTTAATTATAACTTGACATTCTGAGTTCATTTCATGAAAACCTGCGCTTCCCCTACAATAGTTAGACCTACCATTATAGGAAAACGTGTTTTCGTTAAGAAATCATGACAAACTAACACAAAATGAAGATTTCATTATAACTTGACATTCTGAGTTCATTTCATGAAACCTGCGCTTCCCCAATAAGAGTTCGACGTAACATTATAGGAAAACGTGTTTTCGTGAAGAAATCATGACAAACTAACACAAAATGAAGATTTCATTATAACTTGAAATTCTGAGTTCATTTCATGAAACCTGCGCTTCCCCTATAAGAGTTCGACCTACCATTATAGGAAAACGTGTTTTCGTGAAGAACTCATGACAAACTAACACAAAATGAAGATTTCATTATAACTTGACATTCTGAGTTCATTTCATGAAACCTGCGCTTCCCCTATAAGAGTTCGACGTAACATTATAGGAAAACGTGTTTTCGTGAAGAAATCATGACAAACTAACACAAAATGAAGATTTCATTATAACTTGACATTCTGAGTTCATTTCATGAAACCTGCGCTTCCCCTATAAGAGTTCGACCTACCATTATAGGAAAACGTGTTTTCGTTAAGAAATCATGACAAACTAACACAAAATGAAGGTTTAATTATAACTTGACATTCTGAGTTCATTTCATGAAAACCTGCGCTTCCCCTACAATAGTTAGACCTACCATTATAGGAAAATGTGTTTTCGTGAAGAACTCATGACAAACTAACACAAAATGAAGATTTCATTATAACTTGACATTCTGAGTTCATTTCATGAAACCTGCGCTTCCCCAAAAAGAGTTCGACGTAACATTATAGGAAAACGTGTTTTCGTGAAGAAATCATGACAAACTAACACAAAATGAAGATTTCATTATAACTTGACATTCTGAGTTCATTTCATGAAACCTACGCTTCCCCTATAAGAGTTCGACGTAACATTATAGGAAAATGTGTTTTCGTGAAGAAATAATGACAAACTAACACAAAATGAAGATTTCATTATAACTTCACATTCTGAGTTCATTTCATGAAACCTGCGCTTCCCCTATAAGAGTTCGACGTAACATTATAGGAAAACGTGTTTTCGTGAAGAAATCATGACAAACTAACACAAAATGAAGATTTCATTATAACTTGACATTCTGAGTTCATTTCATGAAACCTGCGCTTCCCCAATAAGAGTTCGACGTAACATTATAGGAAAACGTGTTTTCGTGAAGAAATCATGACAAACTAACACAAAATGAAGATTTCATTATAACTTGACATTCTGAGTTGTTTTCATGAAACCTGCGCTTCCCCTACAAGAGTTCAACCTACCATTATAGGAAAACGTGTTTTCGTGAAGAAATCATGACAAACTAACACAAAATGAAGATTTCATTATAACTTGACATTCTGAGTTGTTTTCATGAAACCTGAGCTTCCCCTACAAGAGTTCAACCTACCATTATAGGAAAACGTGTTTTCGTGAAGAAATCATGACAAACTAACACAAAATGAAGATTTCATTATAACTTGACATTCTGAGTTGTTTTCATGAAACCTGCGCTTCCCCTACAAGAGTTCAACCTACCATTATAGGAAAACGTGTTTTCGTGAAGAAATCATGACAAACTAACACAAAATGAAGATTTCATTATAACTTGACATTCTGAGTTGTTTTCATGAAACCTGCGCTTCCCCTATAAGAGTTCGACCTACCATTATAGGAAAATGTGTTTTCGTGAAGAACTCATGACAAACTAACACAAAATGAAGATTTCATTATAACTTGACATTCTGAGTTCATTTCATGAAACCTGCGCTTCCCCTATAAGAGTTCGACGTAACATTATAGGAAAACGTGTTTTCGTGAAGAAATCATGACAAACTAACACAAAATGAAGATTTCATTATAACTTGACATTCTGAGTTGTTTTCATGATACCTGCGCTTCCCCTACAAGAGTTCGACCTACCATTATAGGAAAACGTGTTTTCGTGAAGAAATCATGACAAACTAACACAAAATGAAGATTTCATTATAACTTGACATTCTGAGTTGTTTTCATGAAACCTGCGCTTCCCCTACAAGAGTTCAACCTACCATTATAGGAAAACGTGTTTTCGTGAAGAAATCATGAGAAACTAACACAAAATGAAGGTTTAATTATAACTTGACATTCTGAATTCATTTCATGAAAACCTGCGCTTCCCCTACAATAGTTAGACCTACCATTATAGGAAAATGTGTTTTCGTGAAGAACTCATGACAAACTAACACAAAATGAAGATTTCATTATAACTTGACATTCTGAGTTCATTTCATGAAACCTGCGCTTCCCCAATAAGAGTTCGACGTAACATTATAGGAAAACGTGTTTTCGTGAAGAAATCATGACAAACTAACACAAAATGAAGGTTTAATTATAACTTGACATTCTGAATTCATTTCATGAAAACCTGCGCTTCCCCTACAATAGTTAGACCTACCATTATAGGAAAATGTGTTTTCGTGAAGAACTCATGACAAACTAACACAAAATGAAGATTTCATTATAACTTGACATTCTGAGTTCATTTCATGAAACCTGCGCTTCCCCTATAAGAGTTCGACGTAACATTATAGGAAAACGTGTTTTCGTGAAGAAATCATGACAAACTAACACAAAATGAAGATTTCATTATAACTTGACATTCTGAGTTGTTTTCATGATACCTGCGCTTCCCCTACAAGAGTTCGACCTACCATTATAGGAAAACGTGTTTTCGTGAAGAAATCATGACAAACTAACACAAAATGAAGATTTCATTATAACTTGACATTCTGAGTTGTTTTCATGAAACCTGCGCTTCCCCTACAAGAGTTCAACCTACCATTATAGGAAAACGTGTTTTCGTGAAGAAATCATGACAAACTAACACAAAATGAAGATTTCATTATAACTTGACATTCTGAGTTGTTTTCATGAAACCTGCGCTTCCCCTACAAGAGTTCAACCTACCATTATAGGAAAACGTGTTTTCGTGAAGAAATCATGACAAACTAACACAAAATGAAGATTTCATTATAACTTGACATTCTGAGTTGTTTTCATGAAACCTGCGCTTCCCCTACAAGAGTTCAACCTACCATTATAGGAAAACGTGTTTTCGTGAAGAAATCATGAGAAACTAACACAAAATGAAGGTTTAATTATAACTTGACATTCTGAATTCATTTCATGAAAACCTGCGCTTCCCCTACAATAGTTAGACCTACCATTATAGGAAAATGTGTTTTCGTGAAGAACTCATGACAAACTAACACAAAATGAAGATTTCATTATAACTTGACATTCTGAGTTCATTTCATGAAACCTGCGCTTCCCCAATAAGAGTTCGACGTAACATTATAGGAAAACGTGTTTTCGTGAAGAAATCATGACAAACTAACACAAAATGAAGGTTTAATTATAACTTGACATTCTGAATTCATTTCATGAAACCTGCGCTTCCCCTATAAGAGTTCGACGTAACATTATAGGAAAACGTGTTTTCGTGAAGAAATCATGACAAACTAACACAAAATGAAGATTTCATTATAACTTGACATTCTGAGTTGTTTTCATGATACCTGCGCTTCCCCTACAAGAGTTCGACCTACCATTATAGGAAAACGTGTTTTCGTGAAGAAATCATGACAAACTAACACAAAATGAAGATTTCATTATAACTTGACATTCTGAGTTGTTTTCATGAAACCTGCGCTTCCCCTACAAGAGTTCAACCTACCATTATAGGAAAACGTGTTTTCGTGAAGAAATCATGACAAACTAACACAAAATGAAGATTTCATTATAACTTGACATTCTGAGTTGTTTTCATGAAACCTGCGCTTCCCCTACAAGAGTTCAACCTACCATTATAGGAAAACGTGTTTTCGTGAAGAAATCATGACAAACTAACACAAAATGAAGATTTCATTATAACTTGACATTCTGAGTTGTTTTCATGAAACCTGCGCTTCCCCTACAAGAGTTCAACCTACCATTATAGGAAAACGTGTTTTCGTGAAGAAATCATGAGAAACTAACACAAAATGAAGGTTTAATTATAACTTGACATTCTGAATTCATTTCATGAAAACCTGCGCTTCCCCTACAATAGTTAGACCTACCATTATAGGAAAATGTGTTTTCGTGAAGAACTCATGACAAACTAACACAAAATGAAGATTTCATTATAACTTGACATTCTGAGTTCATTTCATGAAACCTGCGCTTCCCCAATAAGAGTTCGACGTAACATTATAGGAAAACGTGTTTTCGTGAAGAAATCATGACAAACTAACACAAAATGAAGGTTTAATTATAACTTGACATTCTGAATTCATTTCATGAAAACCTGCGCTTCCCCTACAATAGTTAGACCTACCATTATAGGAAAATGTGTTTTCGTGAAGAACTCATGACAAACTAACACAAAATGAAGATTTCATTATAACTTGACATTCTGAGTTCATTTCATGAAACCTGCGCTTCCCCAATAAGAGTTCGACGTAACATTATAGGAAAACGTGTTTTCGTGAAGAAATCATGACAAACTAACACAAAATGAAGATTTCATTATAACTTGACATTCTGAGTTCATTTCATGAAACCTACGCTTCCCCTATAAGAGTTCAACATAACATTATAGGAAAATGTGTTTTCGTGAAGAAATAATGACAAACTAACACAAAATGAAGATTTCATTTTAACTTGACATTCTGAGTTCATTTCATGAAACCTGCGCTTCCCCTATAAGAGTTCGACGTAACATTATAGGAAAACGTGTTTTCGTGAAGAAATCATGACAAACTAACACAAAATGAAGATTTCATTATAACTTGACATTCTGAGTTCATTTCATGAAACCTGCGCTTCCCCAATAAGAGTTCGACGTAACATTATAGGAAAACGTGTTTTCGTGAAGAAATCATGACAAACTAACACAAAATGAAGATTTCATTATAACTTGACATTCTGAGTTCATTTCATGAAACCTGCGCTTCCCCATTAAGAGTTCGACGTAACATTATAGGAAAACGTGTTTTCGTGAAGAAATCATGACAAACTAACACAAAATGAAGATTTCATTATAACTTGACATTCTGAGTTCATTTCATGAAACCTGCGCTTCCCCTATAAGAGTTCGACCTACCATTATAGGAAAACGTGTTTTCGTGAAGAAATCATGACAAACTAACACAAAATGAAGATTTCATTATAACTTGACATTCTGAGTTCATTTCATGAAACCTGCGCTTCCCCTATAAGAGTTCGACCTACCATTATAGGAAAACGTGTTTTCGTGAAGAAATCATGACAAACTAACACAAAATGAAGATTTCATTATAACTTGACATTCTGAGTTGTTTTCATGATACCTGCGCTTCCCCTACAAGAGTTCGACCTACCATTATAGGAAAACGTGTTTTCGTGAAGAAATCATGACAAACTAACACAAAATGAAGATTTCATTATAACTTGACATTCTGAGTTGTTTTCATGAAACCTGCGCTTCCCCTACAAGAGTTCAACCTACCATTATAGGAAAACGTGTTTTCGTGAAGAAATCATGACAAACTAACACAAAATGAAGATTTCATTATAACTTGACATTCTGAGTTGTTTTCATGATACCTGCGCTTCCCCTACAAGAGTTCGACCTACCATTATAGGAAAACGTGTTTTCGTGAAGAAATCATGACAAACTAACACAAAATGAAGATTTCATTATAACTTGACATTCTGAGTTGTTTTCATGAAACCTGCGCTTCCCCTACAAGAGTTCAACCTACCATTATAGGAAAACGTGTTTTCGTGAAGAAATCATGAGAAACTAACACAAAATGAAGGTTTAATTATAACTTGACATTCTGAATTCATTTCATGAAAACCTGCGCTTCCCCTACAATAGTTAGACCTACCATTATAGGAAAATGTGTTTTCGTGAAGAACTCATGACAAACTAACACAAAATGAAGATTTCATTATAACTTGACATTCTGAGTTCATTTCATGAAACCTGCGCTTCCCCAATAAGAGTTCGACGTAACATTATAGGAAAACGTGTTTTCGTGAAGAAATCATGACAAACTAACACAAAATGAAGGTTTAATTATAACTTGACATTCTGAATTCATTTCATGAAAACCTGCGCTTCCCCTACAATAGTTAGACCTACCATTATAGGAAAATGTGTTTTCGTGAAGAACTCATGACAAACTAACACAAAATGAAGATTTCATTATAACTTGACATTCTGAGTTCATTTCATGAAACCTGCGCTTCCCCTATAAGAGTTCGACCTACCATTATAGGAAAACGTGTTTTCGTGAAGAACTCATGACAAACTAACACAAAATGAAGATTTCATTATAACTTGACATTCTGAGTTCATTTCATGAAACCTGCGCTTCCCCTATAAGAGTTCGACGTAACATTATAGGAAAACGTGTTTTCGTGAAGAAATCATGACAAACTAACACAAAATGAAGATTTCATTATAACTTGACATTCTGAGTTCATTTCATGAAACCTGCGCTTCCCCTATAAGAGTTCGACCTACCATTATAGGAAAACGTGTTTTCGTGAAGAAATCATGACAAACTAACACAAAATGAAGATTTCATTATAACTTGACATTCTGAGTTCATTTCATGAAACCTGCGCTTCCCCAATAAGAGTTCGACGTAACATTATAGGAAAACGTGTTTTCGTGAAGAAATCATGACAAACTAACACAAAATGAAGATTTCATTATAACTTGACATTCTGAGTTCATTTCATGAAACCTGCGCTTCCCCATTAAGAGTTCGACGTAACATTATAGGAAAACGTGTTTTCGTGAAGAAATCATGACAACCTAACACAAAATGAAGATTTCATTATAACTTGACATTCTGAGTTCATTTCATGAAACCTGCGCTTCCCCAATAAGAGTTCGACGTAACATTATAGGAAAACGTGTTTTCGTGAAGAAATCATGACAAACTAACACAAAATGAAGATTTCATTATAACTTGACATTCTGAGTTCATTTCATGATACCTGCGCTTCCCCATTAAGAGTTCGACGTAACATTATAGGAAAACGTGTTTTCGTGAAGAAATCATGACAAACTAACACAAAATGAAGATTTCATTATAACGACATTCTGAGTTCATTTCATGAAACCTGCGCTTCCCCTATAAGAGTTCGACCTACCATTATAGGAAAACGTGTTTTCGTGAAGAAATCATGACAAACTAACACAAAATGAAGATTTCATTATAACTTGACATTCTGAGTTCATTTCATGAAACCTGCGCTTCCCCTATAAGAGTTCGACGTAACATTATAGGAAAACGTGTTTTCGTGAAGAAATCATGACAAACTAACACAAAATGAAGATTTCATTATAACTTGACATTCTGAGTTCATTTCATGAAACCTGCGCTTCCCCAATAAGAGTTCGACGTAACATTATAGGAAAACGTGTTTTCGTGAAGAAATCATGACAAACTAACACAAAATGAAGATTTCATTATAACTTGACATTCTGAGTTCATTTCATGAAACCTGCGCTTCCCCATTAAGAGTTCGACGTAACATTATAGGAAAACGTGTTTTCGTGAAGAAATCATGACAAACTAACACAAAATGAAGATTTCATTATAACTTGACATTCTGAGTTCATTTCATGAAACCTACGCTTCCCCTATAAGAGTTCGACGTAACATTATAGGAAAATGTGTTTTCGTGAAGAAATAATGACAAACTAACACAAAATGAAGATTTCATTATAACTTCACATTCTGAGTTCATTTCATGAAACCTGCGCTTCCCCTATAAGAGTTCGACGTAACATTATAGGAAAACGTGTTTTCGTGAAGAAATCATGACAAACTAACACAAAATGAAGATTTCATTATAACTTGACATTCTGAGTTCATTTCATGAAACCTGCGCTTCCCCAATAAGAGTTCGACGTAACATTATAGGAAAACGTGTTTTCGTGAAGAAATCATGAGAAACTAACACAAAATGAAGATTTCATTATAACTTGACATTCTGAGTTGTTTTCATGAAACCTGCGCTTCCCCTACAAGAGTTCAACCTACCATTATAGGAAAACGTGTTTTCGTGAAGAAATCATGAGAAACTAACACAAAATGAAGATTTCATTATAACTTGACATTCTGAGTTGTTTTCATGAAACCTGCGCTTCCCCTACAAGAGTTCAACCTACCATTATAGGAAAACGTGTTTTCGTGAAGAAATCATGAGAAACTAACACAAAATGAAGATTTCATTATAACTTGACATTCTGAGTTGTTTTCATGAAACCTGCGCTTCCCCTATAAGAGTTCGACCTACCATTATAGGAAAACGTGTTTTCGTGAAGAAATCATGAGAAACTAACACAAAATGAAGATTTCATTATAACTTGACATTCTGAGTTGTTTTCATGAAACCTGCGCTTCCCCTATAAGAGTTCAACCTACCATTATAGGAAAACGTGTTTTCGTGAAGAAATCATGACAAACTAACACAAAATGAAGATTTCATTATAACTTGACATTCTGAGTTGTTTTCATGATACCTGCGCTTCCCCTACAAGAGTTCGACCTACCATTATAGGAAAACGTGTTTTCGTGAAGAAATCATGACAAACTAACACAAAATGAAGATTTCATTATAACTTGACATTCTGAGTTGTTTTCATGAAACCTGCGCTTCCCCTACAAGAGTTCAACCTACCATTATAGGAAAACGTGTTTTCGTGAAGAAATCATGACAAACTAACACAAAATGAAGATTTCATTATAACTTGACATTCTGAGTTGTTTTCATGAAACCTGAGCTTCCCCTACAAGAGTTCAACCTACCATTATAGGAAAACGTGTTTTCGTGAAGAAATCATGACAAACTAACACAAAATGAAGATTTCATTATAACTTGACATTCTGAGTTGTTTTCATGAAACCTGCGCTTCCCCTACAAGAGTTCAACCTACCATTATAGGAAAACGTGTTTTCGTGAAGAAATCATGACAAACTAACACAAAATGAAGATTTCATTATAACTTGACATTCTGAGTTGTTTTCATGAAACCTGCGCTTCCCCTATAAGAGTTCGACCTACCATTATAGGAAAACGTGTTTTCGTGAAGAAATCATGACAAACTAACACAAAATGAAGATTTCATTATAACTTGACATTCTGAGTTGTTTTCATGAAACCTGCGCTTCCCCTATAAGAGTTCGACCTACCATTATAGGAAAACGTGTTTTCGTGAAGAACTCATGACAAACTAACACAAAATGAAGAATTCATTATAACTTGACATTCTGAGTTCATTTCATGAAACCTGCGCTTCCCCTATAAGAGTTCGACGTAACATTATAGGAAAACGTGTTTTCGTGAAGAAATCATGACAAACTAACACAAAATGAAGGTTTAATTATAACTTGACATTCTGAATTCATTTCATGAAAACCTGCGCTTCCCCTACAATAGTTAGACCTACCATTATAGGAAAATGTGTTTTCGTGAAGAACTCATGACAAACTAACACAAAATGAAGATTTCATTATAACTTGACATTCTGAGTTCATTTCATGAAACCTGCGCTTCCCCAATAAGAGTTCGACGTAACATTATAGGAAAACGTGTTTTCGTGAAGAAATCATGACAAACTAACACAAAATGAAGATTTCATTATAACTTGACATTCTGAGTTCATTTCATGAAACCTACGCTTCCCCTATAAGAGTTCAACATAACATTATAGGAAAATGTGTTTTCGTGAAGAAATAATGACAAACTAACACAAAATGAAGATTTCATTTTAACTTGACATTCTGAGTTCATTTCATGAAACCTGCGCTTCCCCTATAAGAGTTCGACGTAACATTATAGGAAAACGTGTTTTCGTGAAGAAATCATGACAAACTAACACAAAATGAAGATTTCATTATAACTTGACATTCTGAGTTCATTTCATGAAACCTGCGCTTCCCCAATAAGAGTTCGACGTAACATTATAGGAAAACGTGTTTTCGTGAAGAAATCATGACAAACTAACACAAAATGAAGATTTCATTATAACTTGACATTCTGAGTTCATTTCATGAAACCTGCGCTTCCCCATTAAGAGTTCGACGTAACATTATAGGAAAACGTGTTTTCGTGAAGAAATCATGACAAACTAACACAAAATGAAGATTTCATTATAACTTGACATTCTGAGTTCATTTCATGAAACCTGCGCTTCCCCTATAAGAGTTCGACCTACCATTATAGGAAAACGTGTTTTCGTGAAGAAATCATGACAAACTAACACAAAATGAAGATTTCATTATAACTTGACATTCTGAGTTCATTTCATGAAACCTGCGCTTCCCCTATAAGAGTTCGACGTAACATTATAGGAAAATGTGTTTTCGTGAAGAAATAATGACAAACTAACACAAAATGAAGATTTCATTATAACTTGACATTCTGAGTTGTTTTCATGAAACCTGCGCTTCCCCTACAAGAGTTCAACCTACCATTATAGGAAAACGTGTTTTCGTGAAGAAATCATGACAAACTAACACAAAATGAAGATTTCATTATAACGACATTCTGAGTTCATTTCATGAAACCTGCGCTTCCCCTATAAGAGTTCGACCTACCATTATAGGAAAACGTGTTTTCGTGAAGAAATCATGACAAACTAACACAAAATGAAGATTTCATTATAACTTGACATTCTGAGTTCATTTCATGAAACCTGCGCTTCCCCAATAAGAGTTCGACGTAACATTATAGGAAAACGTGTTTTCGTGAAGAAATCATGACAAACTAACACAAAATGAAGATTTCATTATAACTTGACATTCTGAGTTCATTTCATGAAACCTACGCTTCCCCTATAAGAGTTCAACATAACATTATAGGAAAATGTGTTTTCGTGAAGAAATAATGACAAACTAACACAAAATGAAGATTTCATTTTAACTTGACATTCTGAGTTCATTTCATGAAACCTGCGCTTCCCCTATAAGAGTTCGACGTAACATTATAGGAAAACGTGTTTTCGTGAAGAAATCATGACAAACTAACACAAAATGAAGATTTCATTATAACTTGACATTCTGAGTTCATTTCATGAAACCTGCGCTTCCCCAATAAGAGTTCGACGTAACATTATAGGAAAACGTGTTTTCGTGAAGAAATCATGACAAACTAACACAAAATGAAGATTTCATTATAACTTGACATTCTGAGTTCATTTCATGAAACCTGCGCTTCCCCATTAAGAGTTCGACGTAACATTATAGGAAAACGTGTTTTCGTGAAGAAATCATGACAAACTAACACAAAATGAAGATTTCATTATAACTTGACATTCTGAGTTCATTTCATGAAACCTGCGCTTCCCCTATAAGAGTTCGACCTACCATTATAGGAAAACGTGTTTTCGTGAAGAAATCATGACAAACTAACACAAAATGAAGATTTCATTATAACTTGACATTCTGAGTTCATTTCATGAAACCTGCGCTTCCCCTATAAGAGTTCGACGTAACATTATAGGAAAATGTGTTTTCGTGAAGAAATAATGACAAACTAACACAAAATGAAGATTTCATTATAACTTGACATTCTGAGTTGTTTTCATGAAACCTGCGCTTCCCCTACAAGAGTTCAACCTACCATTATAGGAAAACGTGTTTTCGTGAAGAAATCATGACAAACTAACACAAAATGAAGATTTCATTATAACGACATTCTGAGTTCATTTCATGAAACCTGCGCTTCCCCTATAAGAGTTCGACCTACCATTATAGGAAAACGTGTTTTCGTGAAGAAATCATGACAAACTAACACAAAATGAAGATTTCATTATAACTTGACATTCTGAGTTCATTTCATGAAACCTGCGCTTCCCCTATAAGAGTTCGACGTAACATTATAGGAAAACGTGTTTTCGTGAAGAAATCATGACAAACTAACACAAAATGAAGATTTCATTATAACTTAACATTCTGAGTTCATTTCATGAAACCTGCGCTTCCCCTATAAGAGTTCGACCTACCATTATAGGAAAACGTGTTTTCGTTAAGAAATCATGACAAACTAACACAAAATGAAGATTTCATTATAACTTGACATTCTGAGTTCATTTCATGAAACCTGCGCTTCCCCTATAAGAGTTCGACCTACCATTATAGGAAAACGTGTTTTCGTGAAGAACTCATGACAAACTAACACAAAATGAAGATTTCATTATAACTTGACATTCTGAGTTCATTTCATGAAACCTGCGCTTCCCCTATAAGAGTTCGACCTACCATTATAGGAAAACGTGTTTTCGTGAAGAAATCATGACAAACTAACACAAAATGAAGATTTCATTATAACTTAACATTCTGAGTTCATTTCATGAAACCTGCGCTTCCCCTATAAGAGTTCGACCTACCATTATAGGAAAACGTGTTTTCGTTAAGAAATCATGACAAACTAACACAAAATGAAGATTTCATTATAACTTGACATTCTGAGTTCATTTCATGAAACCTGCGCTTCCCCTATAAGAGTTCGACCTACCATTATAGGAAAACGTGTTTTCGTGAAGAACTCATGACAAACTAACACAAAATGAAGATTTCATTATAACTTGACATTCTGAGTTCATTTCATGAAACCTGCGCTTCCCCTATAAGAGTTCGACCTACCATTATAGGAAAACGTGTTTTCGTGAAGAACTCATGACAAACTAACACAAAATGAAGGTTTAATTATAACTTGACATTCTGAGTTCATTTCATGAAAACCTGCGCTTCCCCTACAATAGTTAGACCTACCATTATAGGAAAATGTGTTTTCGTGAAGAACTCATGACAAACTAACACAAAATGAAGATTTCATTATAACTTGACATTCTGAGTTCATTTCATGAAACCTGCGCTTCCCCAATAAGAGTTCGACGTAACATTATAGGAAAACGTGTTTTCGTGAAGAAATCATGACAAACTAACACAAAATGAAGATTTCATTATAACTTGAAATTCTGAGTTCATTTCATGAAACCTGCGCTTCCCCTATAAGAGTTCGACCTACCATTATAGGAAAACGTGTTTTCGTGAAGAACTCATGACAAACTAACACAAAATGAAGATTTCATTATAACTTGACATTCTGAGTTCATTTCATGAAACCTGCGCTTCCCCTATAAGAGTTCGACGTAACATTATAGGAAAACGTGTTTTCGTGAAGAAATCATGACAAACTAACACAAAATGAAGATTTCATTATAACTTGACATTCTGAGTTCATTTCATGAAACCTGCGCTTCCCCTATAAGAGTTCGACCTACCATTATAGGAAAACGTGTTTTCGTTAAGAAATCATGACAAACTAACACAAAATGAAGGTTTAATTATAACTTGACATTCTGAGTTCATTTCATGAAAACCTGCGCTTCCCCTACAATAGTTAGACCTACCATTATAGGAAAATGTGTTTTCGTGAAGAACTCATGACAAACTAACACAAAATGAAGATTTCATTATAACTTGACATTCTGAGTTCATTTCATGAAACCTGCGCTTCCCCAAAAAGAGTTCGACGTAACATTATAGGAAAACGTGTTTTCGTGAAGAAATCATGACAAACTAACACAAAATGAAGATTTCATTATAACTTGACATTCTGAGTTCATTTCATGAAACCTACGCTTCCCCTATAAGAGTTCGACGTAACATTATAGGAAAATGTGTTTTCGTGAAGAAATAATGACAAACTAACACAAAATGAAGATTTCATTATAACTTCACATTCTGAGTTCATTTCATGAAACCTGCGCTTCCCCTATAAGAGTTCGACGTAACATTATAGGAAAACGTGTTTTCGTGAAGAAATCATGACAAACTAACACAAAATGAAGATTTCATTATAACTTGACATTCTGAGTTCATTTCATGAAACCTGCGCTTCCCCAATAAGAGTTCGACGTAACATTATAGGAAAACGTGTTTTCGTGAAGAAATCATGACAAACTAACACAAAATGAAGATTTCATTATAACTTGACATTCTGAGTTGTTTTCATGAAACCTGCGCTTCCCCTACAAGAGTTCAACCTACCATTATAGGAAAACGTGTTTTCGTGAAGAAATCATGACAAACTAACACAAAATGAAGATTTCATTATAACTTGACATTCTGAGTTGTTTTCATGAAACCTGAGCTTCCCCTACAAGAGTTCAACCTACCATTATAGGAAAACGTGTTTTCGTGAAGAAATCATGACAAACTAACACAAAATGAAGATTTCATTATAACTTGACATTCTGAGTTGTTTTCATGAAACCTGCGCTTCCCCTACAAGAGTTCAACCTACCATTATAGGAAAACGTGTTTTCGTGAAGAAATCATGACAAACTAACACAAAATGAAGATTTCATTATAACTTGACATTCTGAGTTGTTTTCATGAAACCTGCGCTTCCCCTACAAGAGTTCGACCTACCATTATAGGAAAATGTGTTTTCGTGAAGAACTCATGACAAACTAACACAAAATGAAGATTTCATTATAACTTGACATTCTGAGTTCATTTCATGAAACCTGCGCTTCCCCTATAAGAGTTCGACGTAACATTATAGGAAAACGTGTTTTCGTGAAGAAATCATGACAAACTAACACAAAATGAAGATTTCATTATAACTTGACATTCTGAGTTGTTTTCATGATACCTGCGCTTCCCCTACAAGAGTTCGACCTACCATTATAGGAAAACGTGTTTTCGTGAAGAAATCATGACAAACTAACACAAAATGAAGATTTCATTATAACTTGACATTCTGAGTTGTTTTCATGAAACCTGCGCTTCCCCTACAAGAGTTCAACCTACCATTATAGGAAAACGTGTTTTCGTGAAGAAATCATGACAAACTAACACAAAATGAAGATTTCATTATAACTTGACATTCTGAGTTGTTTTCATGAAACCTGCGCTTCCCCTACAAGAGTTCAACCTACCATTATAGGAAAACGTGTTTTCGTGAAGAAATCATGACAAACTAACACAAAATGAAGATTTCATTATAACTTGACATTCTGAGTTGTTTTCATGAAACCTGCGCTTCCCCTACAAGAGTTCAACCTACCATTATAGGAAAACGTGTTTTCGTGAAGAAATCATGAGAAACTAACACAAAATGAAGGTTTAATTATAACTTGACATTCTGAATTCATTTCATGAAAACCTGCGCTTCCCCTACAATAGTTAGACCTACCATTATAGGAAAATGTGTTTTCGTGAAGAACTCATGACAAACTAACACAAAATGAAGATTTCATTATAACTTGACATTCTGAGTTCATTTCATGAAACCTGCGCTTCCCCAATAAGAGTTCGACGTAACATTATAGGAAAACGTGTTTTCGTGAAGAAATCATGACAAACTAACACAAAATGAAGGTTTAATTATAACTTGACATTCTGAATTCATTTCATGAAAACCTGCGCTTCCCCTACAATAGTTAGACCTACCATTATAGGAAAATGTGTTTTCGTGAAGAACTCATGACAAACTAACACAAAATGAAGATTTCATTATAACTTGACATTCTGAGTTCATTTCATGAAACCTGCGCTTCCCCTATAAGAGTTCGACGTAACATTATAGGAAAACGTGTTTTCGTGAAGAAATCATGACAAACTAACACAAAATGAAGATTTCATTATAACTTGACATTCTGAGTTGTTTTCATGATACCTGCGCTTCCCCTACAAGAGTTCGACCTACCATTATAGGAAAACGTGTTTTCGTGAAGAAATCATGACAAACTAACACAAAATGAAGATTTCATTATAACTTGACATTCTGAGTTGTTTTCATGAAACCTGCGCTTCCCCTACAAGAGTTCAACCTACCATTATAGGAAAACGTGTTTTCGTGAAGAAATCATGACAAACTAACACAAAATGAAGATTTCATTATAACTTGACATTCTGAGTTGTTTTCATGAAACCTGCGCTTCCCCTACAAGAGTTCAACCTACCATTATAGGAAAACGTGTTTTCGTGAAGAAATCATGACAAACTAACACAAAATGAAGATTTCATTATAACTTGACATTCTGAGTTGTTTTCATGAAACCTGCGCTTCCCCTACAAGAGTTCAACCTACCATAATAGGAAAACGTGTTTTCGTGAAGAAATCATGAGAAACTAACACAAAATGAAGGTTTAATTATAACTTGACATTCTGAATTCATTTCATGAAAACCTGCGCTTCCCCTACAATAGTTAGACCTACCATTATAGGAAAATGTGTTTTCGTGAAGAACTCATGACAAACTAACACAAAATGAAGATTTCATTATAACTTGACATTCTGAGTTCATTTCATGAAACCTGCGCTTCCCCAATAAGAGTTCGACGTAACATTATAGGAAAACGTGTTTTCGTGAAGAAATCATGACAAACTAACACAAAATGAAGGTTTAATTATAACTTGACATTCTGAATTCATTTCATGAAAACCTGCGCTTCCCCTACAATAGTTAGACCTACCATTATAGGAAAATGTGTTTTCGTGAAGAACTCATGACAAACTAACACAAAATGAAGATTTCATTTTAACTTGACATTCTGAGTTCATTTCATGAAACCTGCGCTTCCCCAATAAGAGTTCGACGTAACATTATAGGAAAACGTGTTTTCGTGAAGAAATCATGACAAACTAACACAAAATGAAGATTTCATTATAACTTGACATTCTGAGTTCATTTCATGAAACCTGCGCTTCCCCATTAAGAGTTCGACGTAACATTATAGGAAAACGTGTTTTCGTGAAGAAATCATGACAAACTAACACAAAATGAAGATTTCATTATAACTTGACATTCTGAGTTCATTTCATGAAACCTGCGCTTCCCCTATAAGAGTTCGACCTACCATTATAGGAAAACGTGTTTTCGTGAAGAAATCATGACAAACTAACACAAAATGAAGATTTCATTATAACTTGACATTCTGAGTTCATTTCATGAAACCTGCGCTTCCCCTATAAGAGTTCGACGTAACATTATAGGAAAATGTGTTTTCGTGAAGAAATAATGACAAACTAACACAAAATGAAGATTTCATTATAACTTGACATTCTGAGTTGTTTTCATGAAACCTGCGCTTCCCCTACAAGAGTTCAACCTACCATTATAGGAAAACGTGTTTTCGTGAAGAAATCATGACAAACTAACACAAAATGAAGATTTCATTATAACTTGACATTCTGAGTTGTTTTCATGAAACCTGCGCTTCCCCTACAAGAGTTCAACCTACCATTACAGGAAAACGTGTTTTCGTGAAGAAATCATGACAAACTAACACAAAATGAAGATTTCATTATAACGACATTCTGAGTTCATTTCATGAAACCTGCGCTTCCCCTATAAGAGTTCGACCTACCATTATAGGAAAACGTGTTTTCGTGAAGAAATCATGACAAACTAACACAAAATGAAGATTTCATTATAACTTGACATTCTGAGTTCATTTCATGAAACCTGCGCTTCCCCTATAAGAGTTCGACGTAACATTATAGGAAAACGTGTTTTCGTGAAGAAATCATGACAAACTAACACAAAATGAAGATTTCATTATAACTTAACATTCTGAGTTCATTTCATGAAACCTGCGCTTCCCCTATAAGAGTTCGACCTACCATTATAGGAAAACGTGTTTTCGTTATGAAATCATGACAAACTAACACAAAATGAAGATTTCATTATAACTTGAAATTCTGAGTTCATTTCATGAAACCTGCGCTTCCCCTATAAGAGTTCGACCTACCATTATAGGAAAACGTGTTTTCGTGAAGAACTCATGACAAACTAACACAAAATGAAGATTTCATTATAACTTGACATTCTGAGTTCATTTCATGAAACCTGCGCTTCCCCTATAAGAGTTCGACGTAACATTATAGGAAAACGTGTTTTCGTGAAGAAATCATGACAAACTAACACAAAATGAAGATTTCATTATAACTTGACATTCTGAGTTCATTTCATGAAACCTGCGCTTCCCCTATAAGAGTTCGACCTACCATTATAGGAAAACGTGTTTTCGTTAAGAAATCATGACAAACTAACACAAAATGAAGGTTTAATTATAACTTGACATTCTGAGTTCATTTCATGAAAACCTGCGCTTCCCCTACAATAGTTAGACCTACCATTATAGGAAAATGTGTTTTCGTGAAGAACTCATGACAAACTAACACAAAATGAAGATTTCATTATAACTTGACATTCTGAGTTCATTTCATGAAACCTGCGCTTCCCCAATAAGAGTTCGACGTAACATTATAGGAAAACGTGTTTTCGTGAAGAAATCATGACAAACTAACACAAAATGAAGATTTCATTATAACTTGACATTCTGAGTTGTTTTCATGAAACCTGCGCTTCCCCTACAAGAGTTCAACCTACCATTATAGGAAAACGTGTTTTCGTGAAGAAATCATGACAAACTAACACAAAATGAAGATTTCATTATAACTTGACATTCTGAGTTCATTTCATGATACCTGCGCTTCCCCATTAAGAGTTCGACGTAACATTATAGGAAAACGTGTTTTCGTGAAGAAATCATGACAAACTAACACAAAATGAAGATTTCATTATAACTTGACATTCTGAGTTCATTTCATGAAACCTGCGCTTCCCCTATAAGAGTTCGACCTACCATTATAGGAAAACGTGTTTTCGTTAAGAAATCATGACAAACTAACACAAAATGAAGATTTCATTATAACTTGAAATTCTGAGTTCATTTCATGAAACCTGCGCTTCCCCTATAAGAGTTCGACCTACCATTATAGGAAAACGTGTTTTCGTGAAGAACTCATGACAAACTAACACAAAATGAAGATTTCATTATAACTTGACATTCTGAGTTCATTTCATGAAACCTGCGCTTCCCCTATAAGAGTTCGACGTAACATTATAGGAAAACGTGTTTTCGTGAAGAAATCATGACAAACTAACACAAAATGAAGATTTCATTATAACTTGACATTCTGAGTTCATTTCATGAAACCTGCGCTTCCCCTATAAGAGTTCGACCTACCATTATAGGAAAACGTGTTTTCGTTAAGAAATCATGACAAACTAACACAAAATGAAGGTTTAATTATAACTTGACATTCTGAGTTCATTTCATGAAAACCTGCGCTTCCCCTACAATAGTTAGACCTACCATTATAGGAAAATGTGTTTTCGTGAAGAACTCATGACAAACTAACACAAAATGAAGATTTCATTATAACTTGACATTCTGAGTTCATTTCATGAAACCTGCGCTTCCCCAATAAGAGTTCGACGTAACATTATAGGAAAACGTGTTTTCGTGAAGAAATCATGACAAACTAACACAAAATGAAGATTTCATTATAACTTGACATTCTGAGTTGTTTTCATGAAACCTGCGCTTTCCCTACAAGAGTTCAACCTACCATTATAGGAAAACGTGTTTTCGTGAAGAAATCATGACAAACTAACACAAAATGAAGATTTCATTATAACTTGACATTCTGAGTTCATTTCATGATACCTGCGCTTCCCCATTAAGAGTTCGACGTAACATTATAGGAAAACGTGTTTTCGTGAAGAAATCATGACAAACTAACACAAAATGAAGATTTCATTATAACTTGACATTCTGAGTTCATTTCATGAAACCTGCGCTTCCCCTATAAGAGTTCGACCTACCATTATAGGAAAACGTGTTTTCGTTAAGAAATCATGACAAACTAACACAAAATGAAGATTTCATTATAACTTGAAATTCTGAGTTCATTTCATGAAACCTGCGCTTCCCCTATAAGAGTTCGACCTACCATTATAGGAAAACGTGTTTTCGTGAAGAACTCATGACAAACTAACACAAAATGAAGATTTCATTATAACTTGACATTCTGAGTTCATTTCATGAAACCTGCGCTTCCCCTATAAGAGTTCGACGTAACATTATAGGAAAACGTGTTTTCGTGAAGAAATCATGACAAACTAACACAAAATGAAGATTTCATTATAACTTGACATTCTGAGTTCATTTCATGAAACCTGCGCTTCCCCAATAAGAGTTCGACGTAACATTATAGGAAAACGTGTTTTCGTGAAGAAATCATGACAAACTAACACAAAATGAAGATTTCATTATAACTTGACATTCTGAGTTGTTTTCATGAAACCTGCGCTTTCCCTACAAGAGTTCAACCTACCATTATAGGAAAACGTGTTTTCGTGAAGAAATCATGACAAACTAACACAAAATGAAGATTTCATTATAACTTGACATTCTGAGTTCATTTCATGATACCTGCGCTTCCCCATTAAGAGTTCGACGTAACATTATAGGAAAACGTGTTTTCGTGAAGAAATCATGACAAACTAACACAAAATGAAGATTTCATTATAACTTGACATTCTGAGTTCATTTCATGAAACCTGCGCTTCCCCTATAAGAGTTCGACCTACCATTATAGGAAAACGTGTTTTCGTTAAGAAATCATGACAAACTAACACAAAATGAAGATTTCATTATAACTTGAAATTCTGAGTTCATTTCATGAAACCTGCGCTTCCCCTATAAGAGTTCGACCTACCATTATAGGAAAACGTGTTTTCGTGAAGAACTCATGACAAACTAACACAAAATGAAGATTTCATTATAACTTGACATTCTGAGTTCATTTCATGAAACCTGCGCTTCCCCTATAAGAGTTCGACGTAACATTATAGGAAAACGTGTTTTCGTGAAGAAATCATGACAAACTAACACAAAATGAAGATTTCATTATAACGACATTCTGAGTTCATTTCATGAAACCTGCGCTTCCCTTATAAGAGTTCGACCTACCATTATAGGAAAACGTGTTTTCGTTAAGAAATCATGACAAACTAACACAAAATGAAGGTTTAATTATAACTTGACATTCTGAGTTCATTTCATGAAACCTGCGCTTCCCCAATAAGAGTTCGACGTAACATTATAGGAAAACGTGTTTTCGTGAAGAAATCATGACAAACTAACACAAAATGAAGATTTCATTATAACTTGACATTCTGAGTTCATTTCATGATACCTGCGCTTCCCCATTAAGAGTTCGACGTAACATTATAGGAAAACGTGTTTTCGTGAAGAAATCATGACAAACTAACACAAAATGAAGATTTCATTATAACGACATTCTGAGTTCATTTCATGAAACCTGCGCTTCCCCTATAAGAGTTCGACCTACCATTATAGGAAAACGTGTTTTCGTGAAGAAATCATGACAAACTAACACAAAATGAAGATTTCATTATAACGACATTCTGAGTTCATTTCATGAAACCTGCGCTTCCCCTATAAGAGTTCGACGTAACATTATAGGAAAACGTGTTTTCGTGAAGAAATCATGACAAACTAACACAAAATGAAGATTTCATTATAACATGACATTCTGAGTTCATTTCATGAAACCTGCGCTTCCCCTATAAGAGTTCGACGTAACATTATAGGAAAACGTGTTTTCGTGAAGAAATCATGACAAACTAACACAAAATGAAGATTTCATTATAACTTGACATTCTGAGTTCATTTCATGAAACCTGCGCTTCCCCATTAAGAGTTCGACGTAACATTATAGGAAAACGTGTTTTCGTGAAGAAATCATGACAAACTAACACAAAATGAAGATTTCATTATAACTTGACATTCTGAGTTCATTTCATGAAACCTGCGCTTCCCCTATAAGAGTTCGACGTAACATTATAGGAAAACGTGTTTTCGTGAAGAAATCATGACAAACTAACACAAAATGAAGATTTCATTATAACGACATTCTGAGTTCATTTCATGAAACCTGCGCTTCCCCTATAAGAGTTCGACCTACCATTATAGATGCCAGTGTCATCTTCCTTGTACGACCCGCTCCCTGCCTTCTGGCTGCCTGGCGATTGGAGGAAGTGTTGGCACCGGCTTGTCATCTCCCCCCTACTCTGCGTTTGTGTTTCAGACTACACTGTATTTGACTCTCCCTGCCGGCCCCTGGAGGATGGGCTCCCCCTTTGAGTCTGGTCCCTCCCAAGGTTTCTTCCTTCTAGGGAGTTTTTCCTTGCCACTGTCGCCTATGGCTTACTCACTGGGGGCTTTGGGTGGGGATGCTGTAAAGCGCTTTGGGACAATGTAATGTTGTGATAATGCGCTATACAAAAATAAATTTGTTGTTGTTGTTGTTGTTATAGGAAAACGTGTTTTCGTGAAGAAATCATGACAAACTAACACAAAATGAAGATTTCATTATAACTTGACATTCTGAGTTCATTTCATGAAACCTGCGCTTCCCCTATAAGAGTTCGACGTAACATTATAAGAAAACGTGTTTTCGTGAAGAAATCATGACAAACTAACACAAAATGAAGATTTCATTATAACTTGACATTCTGAGTTCATTTCATGAAACCTGCGCTTCCCCTATAAGAGTTCGACCTACCATTATAGGAAAACGTGTTTTCGTTAAGAAATCATGACAAACTAACACAAAATGAAGATTTCATTATAACTTGAAATTCTGAGTTCATTTCATGAAACCTGCGCTTCCCCTATAAGAGTTTGACGTAACATTATAGGAAAACGTGTTTTCGTGAAGAAATCATGACAAACTAACACAAAATGAAGATTTCATTATAACTTGACATTCTGAGTTCATTTCATGAAACCTGCGCTTCCCCAATAAGAGTTCGACGTAACATTATAGGAAAACGTGTTTTCGTGAAGAAATCATGACAAACTAACACAAAATGAAGATTTCATTATAACTTGACATTCTGAGTTCATTTCATGAAACCTACGCTTCCCCTATAAGAGTTCGACGTAACATAATAGGAAAATGTGTTTTCGTGAAGAAATAATGACAAACTAACACAAAATGAAGATTTCATTATAACTTCACATTCTGAGTTCATTTCATGAAACCTGCGCTTCCCCTATAAGAGTTCGACGTAACATTATAGGAAAACGTGTTTTCGTGAAGAAATCATGACAAACTAACACAAAATGAAGATTTCATTATAACTTGACATTCTGAGTTCATTTCATGAAACCTGCGCTTCCCCATTAAGAGTTCGACGTAACATTATAGGAAAACGTGTTTTCGTGAAGAAATCATGACAAACTAACACAAAATGAAGATTTCATTATAACTTGACATTCTGAGTTCATTTCATGAAACCTGCGCTTCCCCAATAAGAGTTCGACGTAACATTATAGGAAAACGTGTTTTCGTGAAGAAATCATGACAAACTAACACAAAATGAAGATTTCATTATAACTTGACATTCTGAGTTCATTTCATGATACCTGCGCTTCCCCATTAAGAGTTCGACGTAACATTATAGGAAAACGTGTTTTCGTGAAGAAATCATGACAAACTAACACAAAATGAAGATTTCATTATAACTTGACATTCTGAGTTCATTTCATGAAACCTGCGCTTCCCCTATAAGAGTTCGACGTAACATTATAGGAAAACGTGTTTTCGTGAAGAAATCATGACAAACTAACACAAAATGAAGATTTCATTATAACGACATTCTGAGTTCATTTCATGAAACCTGCGCTTCCCCTATAAGAGTTCGACCTACCATTATAGGAAAACGTGTTTTCGTGAAGAAATCATGACAAACTAACACAAAATGAAGATTTCATTATAACTTGACATTCTGAGTTCATTTCATGAAACCTGCGCTTCCCCATTAAGAGTTCGACGTAACATTATAGGAAAATGTGTTTTCGTTAAGAAATAATGAGAAACTAACACAAAATGAAGATTTCATTATAACTTGACATTCTGAGTTCATTTCATGAAACCTGCGCTTCCCCAATAAGAGTTCGACGTAACATTATAGGAAAACGTGTTTTCGTGAAGAAATCATGACAAACTAACACAAAATGAAGATTTCATTATAACTTGACATTCTGAGTTCATTTCATGAAACCTGCGCTTCCCCATTAAGAGTTCGACGTAACATTATAGGAAAACGTGTTTTCGTGAAGAAATCATGACAAACTAACACAAAATGAAGATTTCATTATAACTTGACATTCTGAGTTCATTTCATGAAACCTGCGCTTCCCCAATAAGAGTTCGACGTAACATTATAGGAAAACGTGTTTTCGTGAAGAAATCATGACAAACTAACACAAAATGAAGATTTCATTATAACTTGACATTCTGAGTTAATTTCATGATACCTGCGCTTCCCCATTAAGAGTTCGACGTAACATTATAGGAAAACGTGTTTTCGTGAAGAAATCATGACAAACTAACACAAAATGAAGATTTCATTATAACTTGACATTCTGAGTTCATTTCATGAAACCTGCGCTTCCCCTATAAGAGTTCGACGTAACATTATAGGAAAACGTGTTTTCGTGAAGAAATCATGACAAACTAACACAAAATGAAGATTTCATTATAACGACATTCTGAGTTCATTTCATGAAACCTGCGCTTCCCCAATAAGAGTTCGACGTAACATTATAGGAAAACGTGTTTTCGTGAAGAAATCATGACAAACTAACACAAAATGAAGATTTCATTATAACTTGACATTCTGAGTTCATTTCATGAAACCTACGCTTCCCCTATAAGAGTTCAACGTAACATTATAGGAAAATGTGTTTTCGTGAAGAAATAATGACAAACTAACACAAAATGAAGATTTCATTATAACTTGACATTCTGAGTTCATTTCATGAAACCTGCGCTTCCCCTATAAGAGTTCGACGTAACATTATAGGAAAACGTGTTTTCGTGAAGAAATCATGACAAACTAACACAAAATGAAGATTTCATTATAACTTGACATTCTGAGTTCATTTCATGAAACCTGCGCTTCCCCAATAAGAGTTCGACGTAACATTATAGGAAAATGTGTTTTTGTGAAGAAATAATGACAAACTAACACAAAATGAAGATTTCATTATAACTTCACATTCTGAGTTCATTTCATGAAACCTGCGCTTCCCCTATAAGAGTTCGAGCTACCATTATAGGAAAACGTGTTTTCGTGAAGAACTCATGACAAACTAACACAAAATGAAGATTTCATTATAACTTGACATTCTGAGTTCATTTCATGAAACCTGCGCTTCCCCAATAAGAGTTCGACGTAACATTATAGGAAAACGTGTTTTCGTGAAGAAATCATGACAAACTAACACAAAATGAAGATTTCATTATAACTTGACATTCTGAGTTCATTTCATGAAACCTGCGCTTCCCATATAAGAGTTTGACCTACCATTATAGGAAAACGTGTTTTCGTTAAGAAATCATGACAAACTAACACAAAATGAAGATTTCATTATAACTTGAAATTCTGAGTTCATTTCATGAAACCTGCGCTTCCCCTATAAGAGTTCGACCTACCATTATAGGAAAACGTGTTTTCGTGAAGAACTCATGACAAACTAACACAAAATGAAGAATTCATTATAACTTGACATTCTGAGTTCATTTCATGAAACCTGCGCTTCCCCTATAAGAGTTCGACGTAACATTATAGGAAAACGTGTTTTCGTGAAGAAATCATGACAAACTAACACAAAATGAAGGTTTAATTATAACTTGACATTCTGAATTCATTTCATGAAAACCTGCGCTTCCCCTACAATAGTTAGACCTACCATTATAGGAAAATGTGTTTTCGTGAAGAACTCATGACAAACTAACACAAAATGAAGATTTCATTATAACTTGACATTCTGAGTTCATTTCATGAAACCTGCGCTTCCCCAATAAGAGTTCGACGTAACATTATAGGAAAACGTGTTTTCGTGAAGAAATCATGACAAACTAACACAAAATGAAGATTTCATTATAACTTGACATTCTGAGTTCATTTCATGAAACCTACGCTTCCCCTATAAGAGTTCAACGTAACATTATAGGAAAATGTGTTTTCGTGAAGAAATAATGACAAACTAACACAAAATGAAGATTTCATTATAACTTGACATTCTGAGTTCATTTCATGAAACCTGCGCTTCCCCTATAAGAGTTCGACGTAACATTATAGGAAAACGTGTTTTCGTGAAGAAATCATGACAAACTAACACAAAATGAAGATTTCATTATAACTTGACATTCTGAGTTCATTTCATGAAACCTGCGCTTCCCCAATAAGAGTTCGACGTAACATTATAGGAAAACGTGTTTTCGTGAAGAAATCATGACAAACTAACACAAAATGAAGATTTCATTATAACTTGACATTCTGAGTTCATTTCATGAAACCTGCGCTTCCCCATTAAGAGTTCGACGTAACATTATAGGAAAACGTGTTTTCGTGAAGAAATCATGACAAACTAACACAAAATGAAGATTTCATTATAACTTGACATTCTGAGTTCATTTCATGAAACCTGCGCTTCCCCTATAAGAGTTCGACGTAACATTATAGGAAAACGTGTTTTCGTGAAGAAATCATGACAAACTAACACAAAATGAAGATTTAATTATAACTTGACATTCTGAGTTCATTTCATGAAAACCTGCGCTTCCCCTACAATAGTTAGACCTACCATTATAGGAAAATGTGTTTTCGTGAAGAACTCATGACAAACTAACACAAAATGAAGATTTCATTATAACTTGACATTCTGAGTTCATTTCATGAAACCTGCGCTTCCCCAATAAGAGTTCGACGTAACATTATAGGAAAACGTGTTTTCGTGAAGAAATCATGACAAACTAACACAAAATGAAGATTTCATTATAACTTGACATTCTGAGTTCATTTCATGAAACCTACGCTTCCCCTATAAGAGTTCAACGTAACATTATAGGAAAATGTGTTTTCGTGAAGAAATAATGACAAACTAACACAAAATGAAGATTTCATTATAACTTGACATTCTGAGTTCATTTCATGAAACCTGCGCTTCCCCTATAAGAGTTCGACGTAACATTATAGGAAAACGTGTTTTCGTGAAGAAATCATGACAAACTAACACAAAATGAAGATTTCATTATAACTTGACATTCTGAGTTCATTTCATGAAACCTGCGCTTCCCCAATAAGAGTTCGACGTAACATTATAGGAAAACGTGTTTTCGTGAAGAAATCATGACAAACTAACACAAAATGAAGACTTCATTATAACTTGACATTCTGAGTTCATTTCATGAAACCTGCGCTTCCCCATTAAGAGTTCGACGTAACATTATAGGAAAACGTGTTTTCGTGAAGAAATCATGACAAACTAACACAAAATGAAGATTTCATTATAACTTGACATTCTGAGTTCATTTCATGAAACCTGCGCTTCCCCTATAAGAGTTCGACGTAACATTATAGGAAAACGTGTTTTCGTGAAGAAATCATGACAAACTAACACAAAATGAAGATTTCATTATAACGACATTCTGAGTTCATTTCATGAAACCTGCGCTTCCCCTATAAGAGTTCGACCTACCATTATAGGAAAACGTGTTTTCGTGAAGAAATCATGACAAACTAACACAAAATGAAGATTTCATTATAACTTGACATTCTGAGTTCATTTCATGAAACCTGCGCTTCCCCTATAAGAGTTCGACCTACCATTATAGGAAAACGTGTTTTCGTGAAGAAATCATGACAAACTAACACAAAATGAAGATTTCATTATAACTTGAAATTCTGAGTTCATTTCATGAAACCTGCGATTCCCCTATAAGAGTTCGACCTACCATTATTGGAAAATGTGTTTACGTGAAGAAATCATGACAAACTAACACAAAATGAAGATTTCATTATAACTTGACATTCTGAGTTCATTTCATGAATCCTGCGATTCCCCTATAAGAGTTCGACCTACCATTATTGGAAAATGTGTTTACGTGAAGAAATCATGACAAACTAACACAAAATGAAGATTTCATTATAACTTGACATTCTGAGTTCATTTCATGAAACCTGCGCTTCCCCTATAAGAGTTCGACCTACCATTATAGGAAAACGTGTTTTCGTTAAGAAATCATGACAAACTAACACAAAATGAAGATTTCATTATAACTTGAAATTCTGAGTTCATTTCATGAAACCTGCGCTTCCCCTATAAGAGTTCGACCTACCATTATAGGAAAACGTGTTTTCGTGAAGAACTCATGACAAACTAACACAAAATGAAGATTTCATTATAACTTGACATTCTGAGTTCATTTCATGAAACCTGCGCTTCCCCTATAAGAGTTCGACCTACCATTATAGGAAAATGTGTTCCTGTGTGCAAGGAGGAACAGGATGAGCACTGCCAGAGCCCTACAAAATTACCTCCAGCAGGCCACTGGTGTGCATGTATCTGACCATACAATCAGAAACAGACTTCATGAGGTGGCCTGAGGACCCAATGTCCTCTAGTGGGCCCTGTTCTCACTGCCCAGGACCGTGGAGCTTGATTGGCATTTGCTATAGAATACCAGAATTGGCAGGTCCACCACTAGCGCCCTGTGCTTTTCACAGATGGGAGCAGGTTCACCCTGAGCACGTGACAGACATGAAAGGGTCTGGAGATGCCGTGGAGAACATTATGCTACTTGTAACATTGTTCAGCATGACCAGTTTGGTGGTGGGTCAGTGATGGTCTGGGGAGGCATATCCATGGAGGGACACACAGACCTCTACAGGCTAGACAACGGTACCTTGACTGCCATTAGGTATTGGGATGAAATCCTTGGACCCATTGTCAGATCCTATGCTGGTTCGGTGGGTCCTGGGTTCGTCCTGGTGAACGGCAATGCCCAGCTTCATGTGGCGAGAGTATGCAGGCAGTTCTTAGAGCATTAAGGAATTGATATCATTGACTGCCCCCCACGCTCGCCTGACCTAAATCCAATAGGACACCTCTGGGACATTATGTTTTGGTCCATCTGATGCCGCCAGGTTGCACCTCAGACTCTCCAGGAGCTCAATGATGCCCTGGTCCAGATCTGGATGGAAATCCCCCAGGACACCATCTGTTGTCTCATTAGGAGAATGCCCTGACAATGTCAGGTATGCATACAAGCATGTGGGGACCACACAAACTACTGAGTACAATTTTTCAGTTGCTGCAATGAAATTTCGGCCTGCTGCATCATTTTTTCACTTTGATTTTTGGGGTGTCTTTAAATTCAGTCCTCTGTAGGTTGATAATTTTCATTTCCATCAAACAATGTGGCATCCTTTCATTCCTAACACATTACTCAGTCCATATCAGCATAGATTTCCAGTATGATTTTTTCCCCCATTGAGATCTGATGTGTTTTCAAAGTGTTTCTTTAATTTTTTTGAGCAGTGTCTTATACCAATGGCCATATAGTGGCAAACAGAAATGGTTAAAATGCCCAGTAATGACCTTTTTCAAGAAAAAAAATATTACACTGATTTTGAAACACAATAGGGTGTTTGTGAAAGTCTAGACGATCCGATTTAAAAATGTCTTGTACTGAACTCTGTTCCTATTTCAAAAGAACTCACAGTCTGGGTTCCTCCCTTTAAATTTGTTTAATGTATCACTTGTGCCTGAAAAGCTCGGTACGCAATTCAGCAGCCGCAAAAAATCCCGGTGTTGATACATTTATATAGCAGAAAGCAGCTGAAACAGCAGGCAATGAGAGCTCTTAGAGGTTGTTGGTTCGAATCTTGTAAAACTGCCATGAGTGAATATAAAGGCCTTGCTGGCAAAAGGGTCATCAAAGGAAGAGAATGTAAATATAGGGCTGACTGTCAGGGGAAAGACCTTTTCTAAAGACGCTGGGTTACTGCAACTGGTGGGGCGCCCTGAACAAATTTCACAGTTTCATATATCGTTGAATTTCCGGAAGGGACGATCTGTCTCAGAGAAGCGGAAACAGGTGATTAGAGACTTTGTTCTGAATTACACAAAAGTAGTGAGGTGCAGTGATAGAAAATGTCTGGTCAATCTTTGAGATATTAGGTTTCAAGTGAATAAATCTAGATCACAAAATTGTGCAAACCTGAGAAAAACATGAGACCTTCATATTCATATTTCTTTTTTATGCATATTTCAAATTAGTTTAGTGTTTGATCAATGGATAAATGAGGAGATCTGTGCATATTGTTTTTCACTTACCAGTGTGCTTCTCAAAGCTTCATAACATGTGGATACATCTCCAGTTGGTGCTGTCTTTCTACAGCAAATGTCCTGCATATAAAGAACCCACAAAAAGGTACACCACCATCACAAATATGGAGGGCTAAGAGTGCCAAAATTAAATAAATAAATACACCAATAATTAATTAATTAAATATGCCATGAATTGTTTAAAATGGGAAATATAAAGATAAATTATTACTTAAATGTGTCATGAATTATTTAAAATGGGAAATAAAAATATCGTTAATTAAATGTGCCATGAATTATTATCTACCATTAGAAATAAAATCATTATTAATTAATTACATGTGTCATTTACAATTATTTCACTATTTATTTAATTTTGGCACTTTCACCACATCATGAATTAATTTTATCTGTCAGTGTGACCCATCAAAGTCAGTAGGCGGGACAAACAATGATCTATCTGGATCTTGTGCAGCCGATTGTTTTGGTCTGAAGCTGTGTCATTTCCAACATGGCGCTACCAATCATGGACCAGGCCCAATACTGCGCATGTATTCACATTTTGCGGCAGACCGTGATTCAGGGCATGGATGTCGTGTATCATCATTCATTGGTCACGTATTGTGAGATGGGTCATTGATGTTTATATTTATAGTTCAGCCGTCACTTTATTGTGGTATTTAAACCATATTGCTTTGCAGATTGTAATATTTGCATCTGTGTGCGCATTGCTTTTAGTGCCGGTGTTCTGACAAAACATCCTACCTATCGAGACGTGCTATCGAGCCTTTCTGCGCATGTGCAGTTCCACCGTCTTGGGATTAGGGTTAGGTTTTAGGGGTTAGGGTTAGGGTTAAGGTAAGAGTTTTAGGGGGTTTTGGGGGGTTAGGGTTAGTGTTAGGGTAAGAGTTAGGGTTAGGGCTATCGATTGTATCGGTTGTCTTGATAAAGTAGGACGTTTTGTCAGAACACCGGACAGTAATCTTACACTTTCCCAATTGGTATTGCTGAATAGATGCCTTTTCTTTATCAAGGGGCTGTGATATATGTACAGCATTTTCTAAAAAAAAAAGAAGTCACTCCAAAATAATAGTTAAGAACTTTTATTTGCACACCATAAACAAAATGTTTATGTTGTGCGGTTTGGCCCAAGATAAAACAATCGGTCGTCTGTCAGAAACAAATATAATTTGCTTCATTTAGCACCACAAAACACAGCTGCCATAACTGACAGGAGTGTGTGGTAATTACACTGATACAATTAAGAAAAGAAATGACTAAGGAAAAAAGCAGGCTTAGTTTAAGTAACTTCACAGCACATCGAACTGGGAGTAGTACATAATGGTAACATTAAAGTAATGTCACCTTTGACTAAAATTGATGGCCATACCCTGTATTTTACGTCGCTCCTTCTGAAGCACATTAGGCATTAAAGGCCTATGCGAAATAAAATCTTTTAAAGTCGAAGGACTCCATCATTATCCGGTTAATTCTCTTTCCTCTCGCTGTCGACATTATCATAAAAAATCAACAGACGATGAAATGTGACGCGATGCCATAAAAATAGCACGCCTTCTTCCAGAAGTCGCAAGAGTGCGCATGCGTAGTAGCGGAAGTTACATTTTCGGTAGTGACACCCCTACCTATATCGCTCAATTATGGCCGTTGCGAAATTCTTCTTCTTCTTGATTATTATAGGTAGCAATGTAAAAACAAATACTGCCATCTATTGTCTCGGAGTATGTTGACGGGTCCCGTACCGATCCATTATCTGGGATCTATTTGTTTTGACTTGCTGTACAGGGTAACCAATCAGATGTTACTCTCGGTTGACGACCCGCAGTTACCCGCCTACTGACTTTGATGGGTCACACTGACAGATAAAATTAATTCATGATGTGGTGAAAGTGCCAAAATTAAATAAATAGTGAAATAATTGTAAATGACACATGTAATTAATTAATAATGATTTTATTTCTAATGGTAGATATAATTCATGGCACATTTAATTAACGATATTTTTATTTCCCATTTTAAATAATTCATGACACATTTAAGTAATAATTTATCTTTATATTTCCCATTTTAAACAATTCATGACACATTTAATTAATTAATTATTGGTGTATTTATTTATTTAATTTTGACACTCTTAGCCCTCCATACACAAAAGAGCAACATTCAATCTGATTATTTAAACAAATAATCAAACAAACCAATAAATAAATAAAGCCATCCAAGGTATTTGTCAATTCATACATTAGATCTCCTTAAAATTGTACCATTTCTGTTTAATTTCCATGTTATTATATATTTGAATACTCTGTGATGCCACCAATGTATCTGTGATGATCTGTAGTAAATCAGCTTGAGTTGAATTAAATATTATCTTATTGCTGTACATATACTGCAAATCGACTTTTAACAGAACTCACGTTTTCTTTGCAATGCAGCCTGCACCTGGACTTCACCTCAAAACCTTTATGCAGTGTTGTATTTCCTGACACACTCATACACAGGTTAAGCAGAGCAGCGACGACCACCGACGGTATTTTTGCAGTTAGCAGAGGCACAATGACATAGTCAGAGGCCTCTGGGCTATTTGAGTTTGCAGAGGGTTCCCATCTATTTTCTGTGTCTACAACAGTGGGGTGACGATGGCAGAACTCGACCCCACAGTCAACTGGGGGAGGGTATGATGATGATAAAATATATCGACGGGGGATGGGCATAGGTAGCTGTCTGGAGATTTGCAAATATTATTTTCACTTACAGATGTGCTTCTCACATCTTCATAGAAGGTGGAAACATCTTCAGATGTCCTGGATACAAAGAACACACATTATTTTAGACTGGAGTTATAAAAGAGCAGAATTAGAATTCCATTAGAATGTCTGCATGGTTACTTTTGTTCTTACACTGAACACAAATGCAAGTGAACAGTAACACAATAAAAAAAACACAAATTTCTTCTGTTCTCCAAAAGGTTACTAATATCTTGTTAGATGGGTAGATGAACATCGCTTCTGTACCCACACCAGTCCTCAGGGGCACCCCAACCATTGCATGTATCCATTCAATTTCACCACCAGCTCACTTACGTATCATAATTAGTGAGGTATTGATTAGCCAAGAATAGCATGGTGACAGTCGAGTCAACAAGCATACAGACGCTCCTCTACTCATGAACGAGATACGTTCCGAACGGCTGTTCGTAACTTGATCATAAGTCGTTATTCAACATCATTTTAAGGGTATACGCAGGGATTGACGTCACTAGTACGCCAGTATACGCATTCACCTTTAAAACCGATACGTGCAGCAATCAATTGTTGTAACAGTATGAATACGTACGTATTTTATATGTATTTGCGCTTAAAGGTGAATGCGTACTTGCGTACCAGTTGTCAATCCCTGGGTATATGCAAGTACAAAGCACTGGGATACTGGGAGTAAGCACGCTATGCTGCGGAATTGGCGCGCAGAACAAAATCTGATGTTGCGGACAGGAAACAGGATCCCAACAAATGCAATTTGGATTTAAAGTCCTCTTCATTCGTATGTCTGAAAGTTCGTAAGTTGAAGAGCGTCTGTATATGAGTTTGGGTTAGGGAGTATGTTCCCTTTGCATTGGAATAACGAAGCCCTTACAATTTTTAAATATCATTGTCATTCTCAGTTCTCTAAATACTGAATGCTAAAATCCAGAAGTACATTATTTACTCCTCACATGTGTCCTCCTTTCTCTGACATGAGGCTTGTTGGCTTCAGCGTACACTGTGTTTTCTCTTTTCACTGCCAGGGGAGATGTAAGAATGTCTGATCAAACAATCACTGCTCTATGAGTCATAGCTTTATGGGATACAAGACAGAGACGTGTTCAGCTAGACCCACCCATATGTTACTGTGAAATTTCATTTTGCCTGGAGGTCCTGCCCTGTTCCCATTTCCCCCTCATACCTTTCCTCTTGGCTCTGACTTGGATGATGCATCCTATGATCACCAATACCAGCACAAACAGAGCTCCAATGCCAGCAAGCGCATATAGTTTAGTATCCATGGGGACTGTAATAACATAATAACATAAAAGGCAACTGTTAATTACAAAAGTAATATAGTTTTAAAATACAGACCTCCAATGTGTACAAAAGAACCACACTGCACAAACCTACATGCACTGGTTATTTACTGAAAAGAATTGTCATATTTAATGTTGTAAATATGAATAAATATAATAAATGTTTCTTTATATCCTCATAGTCAGGTGTTAAAGTGAGTTGTAACAATCCAGCACATCGTTTCCGGGACCTTTGTTTAATGAATGAATAAATGAATGAATGAATACGTCTTATTGGCAATGTCATCTACCTCCCCAAAATAGTGAGTCTCACAGCAGTATATAGTCAATCAGGCACGTGCACAAGTAGGGCTCAACCTGTGCAGAACACATGCCCTTTTTGTAATTACACTCGGAAGTGCCCTTTTTTTTGGGGACTTTTTTTTTTTTTTTTAATAAATCAATGCTATTGGTAACCCTTTATGTCTGTTTGTCTTTTTAACAAATATTTAACAATTAAAGGCATTAAAAAGCGCATCTCTTAGAACCGCTCAAACTGTGGGTGTGTCCGAAATCGCGCACTTGCCTCAGTGCACTGAGATGTAGGGCGTAGTGCGCACTGCGCACTTCCTCCTGTAGTGCACACTACCATGGGTAAGTGCTGTCATAAATGGAACACTAACGTTTTGCACTTACCGGAAGTGACGGACTAGCATTTGATCGCGATTCTCCAGCGCCCCAAAATATTTGCCGTGTTTTATTTACAATGAATTTCCTTGTGGTTTTATTTGCGTGTATATAACTTATCTACGACCGCCTAACCGGCTAAAAAACTGCTAACATTTACGTGTGCGAACTCTTCTAAGCCGATATAATCGCAAACTCAAAATGATCTAGAACTGTCGTCAGAGAGTGACAGGCTACACACCGAAGTATACATCAGTAAAATAATTTTATTAATGTTACATTTATATGACGCAGTTGCCTCCGAATGAGCTTGCGTGTCTGTGTTGTCCGCCATTATTTAAACTTGCCGAAAGTCCCTCCCCTTCCGCTACGTAGTCAAAATGGCGTCCGTTTAGTGCGAGTAGTGTCCATCGTTCTGCACTGCGTTTTCTGGCCGTTTTCAGTGCACCATCCGGGTACTTTCAGTGCACTTAATTTTGGCTTAGTTGTCAGTGTGAACGCACTACGCCCTAAAATCGCGCACTAAAAGTGCGCAAGTGCAAATCAAATTAACTTTTCAGAAAACAAAATTACAAAAGTCAAGACAAATTAACAAAGCCAAGCAAAAACGAACACACTTACAAGTGCCCAAACAAATTTACAAGCGCGGAAACAAATTTACAAGTTCCAAAATAAATATACATGCGACGAAACAAATTTACGAGATGAGAAACACTTTTACCAGTCCTCAAAACAAGTTTAGAAGTGGAGAATCATACGGAAAGGGTAGGTACGCGCTGCACAGGAAGTGCCTAATTATTGCTTGCCTTTTGTGTCAATCAAGCGGTTTCGCGAGGGGAAAGTTGATTTTATTGCCAATAAAATCCCTTTAACAATCAGTGTTGCCAACTTAGCGACTTTGTCGCTAGATTTAGCGACTTTTCAGACCCCCTTGACGACTTTTTTTCAAAAAAGCGCCTAGCGACAAATCTAGCGACTTTTGGACAAACCTTAGCAACTTTCCAAATGTCGCCAGTACTGTCCTGTAAGCACGAGGTCTTGCTTTCCCAGTACAGTTACTCATCTCCCTGTGTCTGCTCTGATCAGTGAGCGCTAGCTCCGGCTGAAAGGAGCAGCAAGAGTGTCCAGCTGCAGACGCCTGTAGAGTGGAGCTCCACCGGAAATACGTCACCTCCACAGGAAATACGTGATTTTAAGGGGCGTAAAGTGGAGCTCCACAGGAAACACGTGACATGGAATTATTTTTACATGCCTGTGTTGACCAGCGGGACCTCCGGGTTAATGCTGTCTGTTATGAGAAAGATTAAATTACTGGCACATGAGTGTGTTGATTGATTTTTTTTTAAATTTCATTGTTTGTTGTTGCTGTCTAAATAAATTTAGCAGTTGATTGAATATAATTGTTACATGTTGATCATCATTTATACAACACATACAGGGCTGCATATAACTGGTACGCAAGTACGCATTCACCTTTAAAAGCGATACGTGCGGCAATCGATTGCTGTGTCAGTGTAAACGCGTACGTATTTTATGTGTATTTGCGCTGATATGACAAGAAAATACCGTGCATTTCAACCTATATACCGCAAATGAAGTACGAATTAGCATGTACAGGTTAAAATGCACAATAATTTCTTGTCATATCAGCGCAAATGCACATAAAATACGTACGCATCTGCGCTGTTCCAGCAATCGTATATAGTATATGTTTATAACAGTTAAGGCAAGACCAATATATATATTAGTAATGTGTATGGAAAGTAACATAATATAGCAATTGCGTATGTATGGCATGTTTATAACTGCTCATCTTATGACCAATATATATATATTCCACAAACTAGATCAGACCAGATTATATATATATATATATATATATATATATAAATTTCTCTAGCGTATAAATGAACAAAAACATACTTTTTGAGAATTGTACAACTGAAATTCCGCTGTAACACACAGTTTGGTCACGTGTTTCCTGTGGAGCTCCACTTTACGCCCCTTAAAGTCACGTATTTCCTGTGGAGGTGACGTATTTCCGGTGGAGCTCCACTCTACAGGCGTCTGCAGCTGGACCCTTCTCCATATTCCCGTGACCGCACGGCAGCTGACATAGATGTGAATGAGCAAACGGTGTTGCCACGGACCAATCACTTTACCTGCTTCTCCTTTGCTTGAAATAAAACTATTTAATTTGACCGTTTCTTCTTATTTTTTCTTATTTATTTATTTTTTCTTCTGATGCACTTATATTACTCACTGTTACAGAGCTTAAGTTCATTCCAGTTTCTGAACTCGTCTGAGATCGTTTACTGAGCTACATCTGATTGACTGTACGTGATTCTACTTACTCATACACAACTTAATTAAACTTATTAAACTCATATACACATAAAAAAACATATATACGTATAATATAAATGTTGTCTGAAAGAAAATATGTAAAGTAATTGATAGTTTTATATTGGACACATGAGGAAGGATTAGGGAAAACACGCAGAATGCAAATACGACGTAATACGTCATCAATATGCAATTATACGCATGACGTCATCTAGCGACATTTGGCAACTTTTCGAGCAGACTTTAGCTACTTTCCATTGAAAATAGTTGGCAACACTGTTAACAATAAACTAAGCCACATTTTCCCAACCTAAGTGGTGCAGTCCTACCATAATTAAATTGCAAAAGTATATAGTAATTTTGGTGGCGCTACAATTGATAGGAGCAACGTTATTGCAGGGTAAGGGTAAAATGCGGACCGTTTACAAACAGCGGATTCCGTGTTTATAAACAGACGTGTCGCAAAAGACGCACACCGCGTAGACAGATCACGTGGCATAGAAAGAAACCCATACGACGTTACCTAATCACGGGGTGCGTTCCAGGTGTGCCTGCAGCTGACGTGACGTGGAGCGCGATCTGCCGTCGGCTGCGGGGGTGGAGTATACGCTGAACGTAAACAAATGAGTGTTCGAGGAGCTCAGCAAGGCGCAGCAGCTGCGCGTTCAGCCAGTGCAATTTTGTCATCCGTATTACAGAGTACAATACGATTGTCCGAAATCCTTATTGTTGTTAATGTTTAACAATTATTTTATTGTTGGTTTTTTTGAAAAAAAAAATTTGAAAATGTTCTATATATCATTTGTTGAGCGTTCTCTAGTCGCGTATAATTTGCATTTGGACGTCCAGCTACTGTACCATGAACGTCACAGTTTGTGGGTGTCTTAAAATGGATGAGAGAGGGATATAGGGCGCTCTATTTACGGCAAAATTAGGTTTTACAGGGGATCGGTAAATAACTTGTTCGTGCAGTGTAGTGACATTTGGGGTGAATCATGGACGATTAATCTGAATTTCAGGACGATCAGTCCACAGGCGATCGGAATTAATCAACTATTACAACTTTCCAGAATATTATAGTATATGTCACGTGGGTGACGTAATCGTCCGCGAATTCATCCTTTTTTTTTTTTTTTTTTTTTTTTTTTAATTCCCTCCTCCACCCCCCCTCTGCGGGGGACTGTATCTATTTTTTTTTTTTTTTTTTTTTTTTTTTTAATTATTATTTATTTATTTATTTTTTATTTTATTTTATATTTTTATTTACTTCCTCAAAAGAAGGAGAGGGGGGGGGGACAAAGGAGAAGGAGGGAAGAGAGAGAGAGGGAGAGAGAGGAATGGAAAGAAAACAGAAAAAAAACAAAAAAAACAAAAGAAAAACAAAAAAAAAACAAAAAAACCAAGAAAAAAACAAAACAGATAATCTGCTTCCATGTCTGTTGAAAAGAGAAAGACAACATACAACATCTGTACTAATCACAACGACCATCAAACGTTAAATGTTGTTGAACAGCACACACAACCAGCCTTACAACCCATGCCCAGAAACAACAGCCGATCAGGACAGTGTGTGTCCGTGAGCACGTGTCCGTGAGCACCTGTGTGCACACCTGTGTGTCAGCGCGCTGGTGTTCCTAAGGTTTCTCCAAGTAATTGTCTAGTAGTGTGTGTGGGGAGCCACAGCCCCGCCCACCCAGGACATGAAGTCGACACGGGGGAGACCCGGGCCCCAGATATCCAGAGGCCCCCCAGGGCACGGGAACCCCAGGAGGACCAACGCAGGGACAATTGCAGCCCCCACCGAGAAAAGGGCAGAGGAGCGCTCCGGAGGGGGGCCATCCGGCAGCCACATCACAGGAGCCCCAGGGGGCCGTGGCGACGAGCACGCAGGCCCCGCTGGCGGCCGGCCACACCAGGGCAGACCGGACCCCGGGCCCAGAGATCCAAGGGACCCCCCACCCCCCAGCCAGGGCCCCGACAGAGCCGGAAGGGCCAGGCCCCGGCAGGCAACCGCCGAGAGTGAGCCAGCACACACCAGAGCATCCAGCCCCAGACATCGAGAACCACCAACGCATCGGCGGCCGGGGGCCTCATCCACCAGCAGGGAGTGTGGCGGGGGGCAATAGAGCCTGAGATGTTATTTCAGGTGGAGTCTAAGACCCAACCTGACACATACGTATAAACAGACAGGCACACACATACACAAGCATACGTTCCCACCCTCATGCACACATAAACAAATATTCACCCATTCGCCCAACATGAAGACACAGAAATGAACGCTGTACACACACTCACACTCCCCATATATACTCTATACTCCGAGATCTAGGCACCACCGCCCCCAGAGGGGCAATCCGCCACCAGACCCCGGAGATGGATCCCTTTTTTCCTCTGGCATGGGGACAAGAAGACCACCCCGGACCCCACAGCAGCCGAGAAGCCCACCAGCCCAGACCCCGACCGGACGGCCAGCTCCTCCCAGCCCCCGGCCCCAGATGGTGAACAGAGAACGCGAATTCATCCTAATACATTCGGTCCCTCGGCCATGATTCACCAATGTATAACCCGTGCAGAAATGTGATCATATAACCTGCGGGTATAAATACATAAACAGGTGTTCCACACAGCCAATAGCATAACGTATTCGTAGTGCATACATATCCTCTATCTCGTATATTATACGTTTTGTTAGTATAGGTATCTAGTCATTCTCCCTTCCTTTTAAAGTCCTATATGCCCGTCCAGCTATTACAGGCAGCACATGGAACCTACATAAAGTTTGGGGAGTAGTTACACTATACATTTACCATTGGCCAGTACACAAAGTCTCGTTACACTGAGTTTTTTCAGGCTTCAGATGTAATCTCATACTGGAATCAATATTCCAGAATATTTTCCATTAGAATTAAATGTGATTAACACTTAATACACATTATTTAGTTGAATTCTGGTGTTTTACATAGTCATAGTGCATTCAGTCCGATTCCTCCACTGAGTTAGGTCACACTCCTACACCCACTTGAGGGGCACTCCGGCAGACGCAAGGATGGGAATGTTCTTTCCCATTGTGGCATCCTCTACAGACGTACATCTCGTTCGGGTTCACAGGAGTCAGTTCAACGACGAAGCATGATTGGTTTGCTGGTCAGGTGAAGATGTCTTGCTGCCGCTCCGTCGCGCTGTCTTTCCATCCGATCCTGAAAGTAGAAGTCTGCTCCCACTCGGTCCCTGGGACTGCAGTATAGCCGAAGGTCGTCAGCAGCGTCGGCCACGCCCATCACCAGAGCCATTGCGTCATCCTTCACACATAAGGAAAGAACTCACATGCACATTAGTTTTCTCCTAGATAACATTCATTAGCTGGGACATGTCGCCACCTTCGGCGCTTGGCTCCATAACAGCCACAATGTTGTTTCGTCCCACAGCTATCACTTCTGCAGGTTTCGGTGGGTTGTCTTGTTGTTGTACCCACAAACCTGTGTTTTTATTCTTTTTACTTGTTTTCGGATTTGCTCCTATAATTCCTTACCCCAAACCTCCTTGGTCCTAATTCTCTAATTCTGATTTTTCCACGCAGGCATCCGAACAGCCATACCATTCACTACTGACCAGGAATTAGTATAAACATAGCAATCACTCATCCCTTCCTGCTTCCAAAACCATTACTCACAAATCAGCCCATTCGCTGCTTTTACCTTCACCTGTCATTTCCAACATCTGCTGCATACATGGATTACATGCCGCAGCTTTTCACTTTCGCTTACCGTCGACATACTTAGCCGTCCCATCCATACAGCACACATGCTGTTTCTATTCTTCACCCCCCACGATATAGGGGACTCCACCAACACCGTCAATATCACAATCTCTTCCCCTTTCTCTACAACATCCGCCACTTACTCATAGCCCTTGTCATTTGCATACTATTTCCTTTTTAAAACCCATGCTTCTTACACTCCTCCAATCCGGTGCTGCTTCAATCTCACTACTTTGTTTGCGAGAGGTATGGGGAAAGGTTGCATCTTCACCTTCCCCACCAATACCGGTCGCGCTGTCATCGTACCTCCAAATTTAAATAGTCCATCCCACTCCTGGGTCCCAGGTGTAATCACCGTCATGGTTAGACTTATCCCACTCTCCTAGATCTCCCAATTCTCTCAATCTGAACGCCACATCTCCTATTCTTTCCCCTACCACAGTCAACAACACTGACATCACTGCTGCTTTGTACGGAGTGGGTGCTGTTTTAATGAGAGCATTCCGGGTTAGTACTGTTAAAGATAAATCATCCAGCACATCCACATGCCTGGTATACACACCCGCCCTCATAGTCAACTCTCGCATTCTAGCGATCGCTTCTGACAATGTTTGCCACTGGCCCGATTTTTCCGGCCAGCTGCTTTCATCGGGGTATCGCTGATTCACCCCGGTTCCCATAAGGGCTAGGAGAGTAGTGTCACTGCTTCTCCCATCTATTGGTGGCTGCCTGTGCTCCCGACATTGGGACCGCACTACAGCATCGGTGCTTAGATCACAAAAATGATGACAATCCATATGATCTATGGATATCTGTGCCGCACCCTGATCATACAGCCTGACCAACCATTTATCTAATGGCTCTCCTGGTCGCTGCTTCATCCGCTCCCGTATGTCACTAATTTCCTTCTGTGTGAAATCCTCCACAAGTAGCTCAGACTGCCGTGGTCTCCGGCCAGAAGGATCTTGCACTTCCCTTCTCCGTGAAATAGGGAGTGCAGAAGTTGTTAACGGAGGGGGATCCATAAGAGATCCCCGATCAGGACCCGCGACTTTATCTGGGTTGTAAATATCAATATCCTCATCATCTGAGTCCCAGATATTGCCATCCCATCGCTCGGGATCCCAATTAGCTGCTGTTGCAGTAGCAACAAATGCTCTAATTTTTCGCGGACATGGTGTCCGTTTTTTCCTAGCATTGGCTTTTGCTACTTGCATCGCAGCCCGCTCTGCAACCCCCGTTACTTGTTGCAGGCGTTGATGTAAAATATCCACCTGACCCTGTGCCAGGGTCATCCGACCTAATGCCTCAGTCAATTCTCTCATTTGTCCCTCTTTCTCCCTTTCAGTCTGGTCTGCGCGCTCATACTGCATTCTGTATGCAGCCAACACGATCCATAGGCGTCTCTGTAGAGCACGCACAGGATCCTTTACAACCGGAACCTTTTTAAGGCAAGACAATACCTGCTCAGGGTCGGCTTTTCTCAACGCAGCAGTCCAGGAATCAACAGGCCCTCCACCTTTCCTTATCTCCTGGGCTAACGCAGCAAACTGCGTCTCATCCCACTCAGGGAGCACTTCAGGCTCGGGCGCTGGTATCTTTCTCCTAAACATGTTTGTTCCTTAGTCCTATATCTTTTTCCCCTCAGATCCTGCCGACTACGCCAAAATGTCTTAAAATGGATGAGAGAGGGATATAGGGCTCTCGAAGGAACAAACAGGCACGCTTAGGTTCACTCAAATACACTTTAATAAGTAATACAAAATGATCTCACATTAACACCAATACTGAGCTATCATATTGAAGGCAATGCAAAATAACTCGTACTACAACGGATATCAAAATATATATATCTTATAGCTAATAACATTAGGTGCAAAGGTTTGAATATATATAGAAAAGAAGCAATAATACATAAAAGAAGCAAGGAAACATAGAAAGTTACGAAATATCACAAGCGGCGATAATTTACTCGCAACAATCAATGGAAAGCAGAAGCAGTTGCAAAGCTATTTACACTCGGACGTGCTATCATCACCCACCTTCACACATGGACTGGGGAGCCCTTTCAGTCCTGGCAGGAGACCAACACGTGAGTTCCGAGAAAGTGCCGGGCGATGCGCGCTCTATCCCACGGCTGAACTCCGGTCAGTACTGGGTTCTCCCCCTTCATTTATACTAAATTTAGAGTTGCGTGTGGGCAGGGGGTAAGCTGGCCAGGCTCACCCCTTCCCCCCAGGCAATATATGGTGTTCCAATTCCCCCTTTTGTCCGAGTGATTCTGCTTGCGATAACATACTTCAATGGGCGTCCTGGCGCCAGGTGTCTTTGCGCAACACCTCCCTGTTCCCCCCTAAAGGCAATATAGTGTGCTGTATACTGACCCCCCACCCTATCTCCCGAAACCAAGATAAGCATCCTGGCTTCTTTTATGAGCCCAAGTTATTTACGGCAAAATTAGGTTTTACAGGGGATCGGTAAATAACTTGTTCGTGCAGTGTAGTGACATTTGGGGTGAATCATGGACGATTAATCTGAATTTCAGGACGATCAGTCCACAGGCGATCGGAATTAATCAACTATTACAACTTTCCAGAATATTATAGTAAAGTTACTTCTATGTCACGTGGCTGACGTAATCGTCCGCGAATTCATCCTAATACAGTGGGTGCCTGTTCTGGATGAGTAAAATAAATTGTAATAAATCAATAAATAAAAATGTTTCTTTCACCAAAAAAGTGTATTCTTAAGTATTTTTGTAGATCTCATATCGAAACACTATCAAACTATATATTCGTGTTGTCTGGTTTCATTTTCTCGTATAAGTAAGGCTACTGTACACCTTGCAAACACTCATGTGAAATATCTACACAATTATAGAAACGTCACATTGGTTGGCACTGTACAAGTCATTATATCAGAATTAATACAAGGAAGAAAAATAAAATTGCAAAGCAGATCTGTTACATTTAAACATGGAAGTAGCATGTAGAAATAAGTCCCTCAGGCTTGGCATATAGTAGTGGAAAAGGCTAAATTTGTATTTTACGAAAACATTTACAGTTTTTTCCAATTGCTAAAGCACAATTTTGACAACAAGGCTCATTTTTGCAAATCATTTAGCACAATTCACAAAACACCTCACCCAAAGAGCAAAACACCTCACATATCCTGCAAAATGAAGCTCTCCAGTCAAAACTATATAAACACTTATGAAAACCAAACTTTTGCCCCAAATAGTAAACATTTCTTTCCCATGCCTAAATTTTTCCTCCAACCAACCAAACACCACTATGTAAAATCCAAAACACTTTTATCTCTTTAGCGACTGTCAGAACTGCAAATGCTGAGAATTGGACACAGAGACATATGTGCAGAAATAAATTAGGTTCAAACAAATCATTTATTTAGCTACAATTTGCAACAGAAAAACCAACAAAAGCCATATTACTGTACAATTCAGCAAAATGTAAACCTTTGGAGAACAGAATGAGAAACGTGCAAGTGAAAAAACAAATGAACAACGAAACAAGATTATGCAGCGTCATGTCGTCTCAGTGGATCTGGCCACAGCACCTCATCCACTTCACATGCGACATCTTCCCTTGCTAGACAGCGAGGAAAGAAGCGTCTGGAGTGTCTTATCCATCCCTGGATAGCTCCTATGTCAATTTCCTCACATGCCTCCTCCATTGCTTGTAGAAGCCCCTCACGCACATGGGGTTGATGATCATAGACCTTCCAACGCCATGCTGAAAAGAATTCTTCAATGGGGTTCAGAAATGGAGAATAAGGGGGAAGGTAAAGCACTATATAATGTGGGTTGTTGGCAAACCAATTTTGCACCATGGCTGCACGATGAAAAGCCACATTGTCCCACACTACAACATATCTGTGCTGCTGCCCTTCATCATCTGTGTGGTTTGCCTGTTCTACTATGTCTCTCAATCTGTCCAGAAATGTCAGGATCAACCCTGTGTTGTATGGACCAAGAATGGCATGGTGGTGTAGAACTCCATGTCCTGTGATAGCAGCACACATTGTGATGTTTCCCCCACTTACGCCAGGAACATTCACAATAGCTCTGTGACCTATTATGTTTCTTCCCCTTCTTCTGGTTCTGGTAAGGTTGAAGCCAGCCTCATCAATAAAAATGAACTCATGTGGGATCACATTTGAATCCATTTCCAGCACTGTCTGAAAACAAAAAAGATTACATAAGCAGTGGTTTATGTTCATGTTTAGTACTGTAGAAATGCAGCATTATATGTAGTGTCCTGTAGTCTAATAGTTACCTGCACGTAATTGTGCCTCAGTTCTTTGACTCTTTAGGAGTTCCTCTCAAAAGGCACCCGGTATATCTGTTTCATTCGTACCTGGTGTCGCTGGAGAACACGAGCGAGGGTAGACAAGGCAGCTTGACTAATGTTGCCAAAAACTGTGTCGTCCCTCACGATGTGGCTTTGAATTTCCCTAAGTCTTATGGCATTATTGGCCAAAACCATGTTTATGATCTCTACCTCCTGTGCCTCTGTGAACATCCGACCTCTTCCACCATGTCCTACTTGTCTCTCAGTCCTTATAGAAGACATCAATGTATATATTGGTATGCAGCCTCTCTTGCTTATAATGAAGATTATGCAGTAGTATTGTACAAGTAAAGAACACATACACGTATACTGTAAATATAGAATGCAGTACTAGCCTACTGTACAGTATATACAATATACATAGATACTTTGAATTGCTGTATATATACAGAGTGGGTGTTACAGAACATACCTGTTCTCAAGCCGAAATGTACGGATGTAAATCGACTCAGGTTGGGTTGGACTCTCTGTCCAGCCTCTCTCATTGTCAATCCATGATTTATAACATGGTCGACTAATGTTGCCCGAATTTCATTGGAGAGTGCTTGTCTTCTTTGTCTTTGTCCTCTTTCACCTCTCTGTGCACCCCTACCCCTACCCCTACCTCCACCTCCACCTCCACCTCCACCTCTTACGTGTCCTCTACCTCTAACGTCTCTTCCTCTCCCTCCGGCTTCCATTGTTCTTTAATGTTGGTAAATCTGTGGAGTTTTATAGTTCTCACATTCTGATTGCTGAGTTAACTAATAAGCAGTCAGGTGCTTGACCAGGTGATGTTTGTGTTAGCCTAATGGGTACATGGGTGTGGCTTTCTGAATGGGTGTGTTTGGAAATGGCTAAAAGTGTCTTGGTGTCAGATTCCTGTGTTTTCTGTAGGAACGTGTGTGCACTCTAATGCAAAAGAAGTCAAGTTAATTGCTTATTGTGTTCAAAGGTGTGATTTGTGTTTTGAATATAACAAATGTGAGGAGAGATTTTGCTCTCTGAGTGTCAGTTTTTGCAGTTGAGCTTTACATTAAATTTTAGTGTGTTAGCAATTGGAAAAAACTGTAAAAGAGTTTGGGGCAGCATTTGTAATTATCCATTTTGTCCTATACACTGTAACAATAGGGAAGCTGCCCTGCATAATCTATAAGTCCACAGAAGTGGCATGTAGGAATGAGGCCCCAGAACATGTGATATATTGCCAGGAAGGTCAGAATTTGTACTTTACAAAAATTTAAGATTGAAGATTCAAAAGGTTTATTCGTCATGTACACAGTTGTACACACACAACATGCAGTGGAATGTAACCCTGGTCACTCTGAGCATCTGTGCATGATAAGAGAGTAACAAAATATAGAAAAATATAAGAAAAATAATAAGATAAAAAATATATGAAATGTTCAGCTGTACATAATCTATACATAAGTGATAGGTAAGAGGTATTTTGCTGTGCAATGTGCAAGAGGCCTGAGGTATGTGCCAATGATTTGGACAGTGTGAAGCAGCACCTAGTGGCATTGAGTATTGTCCTGATTTAGGAGCATTATGACCTGGGGGAAAAAGCTCCTCTTTATCCTTTCCGTTCTAGGATGCATTTCCCAAGACTATAGTGGAGCAACACTGTTGCAAAATTGCGTAGTTCGAACTACAGTTCTTGAGTTGTAGTTAGAAGCTTAGTCCCAGGTAAATACATCAGCGATGGTGGAAAATGCAGACTAATAAGGGTATAGTCACCGTGTAAGTAAGAAATTTAATAATCTTTCATAACTAATAAGGAATAATTTAGTTCTATGATCACATATAATGTGATGTTGTCTAAAAATGTAGTTTGAAATATAATTGTTGTGTGGGTCTCTGGTCATAAGTACGGTAACTGTCGGTAGTGAGCAATAGGGACACCTTGCTGGGTGATGCGGGAAGAGTCCTCTGTGTGACCCATCTGTACGTTGACGTCGAAATTCAACTCACCAGTGGCACTTGCACTCTCATCTAGCACATATTGTATGTTCTAGTCACTCTTTGGCTTCTTCTCATGTTTAGAAACATGTGTGAACAGTTTTGAGTTATTGTGTTTAAATGATGACTACTGTATGGTGGCTGTGCTGAACTTCTGCAGCCTGTGTTTTCTATTTTGCATCAAAGTTCACCACAGTGCAAAATGTGTTTTGATGAATGGGAATGTGTTTAGAGTTTTGCTAAAATCTGCAAATTGTGTTTAAAGTTTCACCAAAAGAGTGATTGATTCAATAAATGAGTTTTGGCAATTGGAAGTTTTGTTCCAAGAATGAGGTTTAGTCTTTTAGCAATTCAGAAAAACTGTAACAGAAACATAAGGCAAGGTAAACTTTAACTTACCAAAGCTCTTTGGGGCCATGTGTCCAGTTTATACAGATACTGCACAGTTAGGGGTAAAAGGTTGTTATGGGTAGGGTTAATCAATTGTACAGTTGTGCTTAAAATGGGGTATAAAATCCTTCAAATACTACAAAAGTTATGTAAGACAACTTTTGTTTTTTGTCTTGTAAACAAGTACACTTACTCTTACAGTTTTAGAATTAACAGGTTTTAAAGAATTTTGTGTTATATTTTATTATATTATATTAACATGACTATAGCGAATGTCTGTCAGCCCCTTTTGACAGAAGGGCCTTTTAGCTATGTTTTCACAGAATCTGAGCCGGAAAAGTCAGGGGTAGAACTAATTTGCGATAATGCAAAAAACAGTGTGAGAGGAATGGATGTGTGGTTGCAATGACAGATAACATCACACGGTATGTGTAAAAGTCATTTGAAGACTGAATTGTGTTACAGTGAAAAAAACCCACAACAGCACAATAAAGGGCAAGTGACTCAGGCAAAGTCAGTCAGAAGGGTGTGTGAACATGCTTGGCAAACTGGGTGAGAAGTATAATGATGAATGCCTGCTCACCAGTAAGTTCATGCTTATTTCCTTACAGTATCTCTTGAGGAGGCCTGCCAATGGTGTGGACAGTTTCAAAATAAAGATGGTGACTGGGTGAGGAAAATTACTGTAGTCATTTGATAGATGGGAAAATATGGCTACTTGTCCTATACTGTATGTTTTTAATCCCACTGTAGATACTCTGTGATGGATGCCAGAGGTGGCAACACCGTGTCTGTACTGGCATGACCAAGAGCCAATTCAAACACATAACAAATGTTAAACGGTATTGCACAGCTTGTGAAGAGGAGTCTTCTTTATAAAAACGCAGCCACACTACAGTGGTATGCAAAAGTCTGCAACCACTTGTTAATTTAGCATTTTTTCCAACTTTTGACCTTTTACTTTTAACTCCTTCATTGAGCCAATATATTTATTTGAAAACAGTGTTACAGGGGACACAGTAATAAAAGTCAAGTTTTTATTCTAGCTTGGATTTACTTTTCTGAGTTTGTTTGTTAAAGCTCCCATGTCAATTGTCTTATTGAGTAATATGCGTAATGTATTTCTCTGGCCAAAGGTGCAAAATAAATGAGTATACTTCATATATAGCAGAACAGACATGCGTCAAGCTTTCTTCATGTTCGTGTAGGTGGCCTTGAAAAAGGACTTTTTGTGTCTCAGTGATGGCTCAGTATCTGGTGGGCCACACTTTGTTCTTCATCACCTGCCTGCACCATGTTGGCATTGAGTGAACCAGTTTGATGAGGTGATCATGGCTGATAACATGATTCCAGGCTGCAATGAGTGACTCAGTCAACTCATGTTCTGATTTTGGATGTCTCTTGGATATCTCCAAAGCCACCTTGTGCCACAAGTTCTCAATCGGATTCAGATCGGGAGATTGGGCAAGCCAGTCAATTGATCGATGTTGTTCTGATGCTTCCAGTTGATCACCTGTTTGGTGCAATGGCACGGTGCATTGTCAGCTTGGAACAGGAACCGGCCTTTAAACAGCTGCTGCACTGATGGCACCATACACTTTTGCAGTACTGTGATGTACTTGTAGTCTGACTGACTTTGCCTGAGTCACTTGCCCTTTATTGTGCTGTTGTGGGTTTTTTTCACTGTAACACAATTCAGTCTTCAAATGACTTTTACACATACCGTGTGATGTTATCTGTCATTGCAACCACACATCCATTCCTCTCACATTGTTTTTTGCATTATCTCAAATTAGTTCTACCCCTGATTTTTCAGACTCAGAGCCTGTGAAAACATAGCTAAAAGGCCCTTCTGTCAAAAGGGGCTGACAGACATTCGCTATAGTCATGTTAATATAATATAATATAATATAATATAATATAATATAATATAATATAATATAATATAAAATTCTTTAAAACCTGTTAAGTCTAAAACTGTAAGAGTAGGTGTACTTGTTTACAAGACAAAAAACAAAAGTTGTCTTACATAACTTTTGTAGTATTTGAAGGATTTTATACCCCATTTTAAGCACAACTGTACAATTGATTAACCCTGCCCATAACAGCCTTTTACCCCTAACTGTGCAGTATCTGTATAAACTGGACACATCTGGTTTGACCACCCCAAAGAGCTTTGGTAAGTTAAAGTTTACCTTGCCTTATGTTTCTGTTACAGTTTTTCTGAATTGCTAAAAGACTAAACCTCATTCTTGGAACAAAACTTCCAATTGCCAAAACTCATTTATTGAATCAATCACTCTTTTGGTGAAACTTTAAACACAATTTGCAGATTTTAGCAAAACTCTAAACACATTCCCATTCATCAAAACACATTTTGCACTGTGGTGAACTTTGATGCAAAATAGAAAACACAGGCTGCAGAAGTTCAGCACAGCCACCATACAGTAGTCATCATTTAAACACAATGACTCAAAACTGTTCACACATGTTTCTAAACATGAGAAGAAGCCAAAGAGTGACTAGAACATACAATATGTGCTAGATGAGAGTGCAAGTGCCACTGGTGAGTTGAATTTCGACGTCAACGTACAGATGGGTCACATAGAGGATTCTTCCCGCATCACCCAGCAAGGTGTCCCTATTGCTCACTACCGACAGTTACCATACTTATGACCAGAGACCCACACAACAATTACGTTTCAAACTACATTTTCACACAACTTCACATTATATATGATTGTAGAGCTAAATTATTCCCTATTAGTTATGAAAGATTATTAAATTTTTTACTTACACGGTGACTATACCCTTCTTAGAATGCATTTTCCACCATCGCTGATGTATTTACCCGGGACTAAGCTTCTAACTACAGCTCGTGAGTTGTTCGAACTACGCAACTTAATGACAGTGTTTGCGAACGTTTCGTTCGAACTATACATATGGTCTTGGGAAACGCACCCCAGAACGGAAAGGTTAAGGAAGAGCTTTTTCCCCCAGGTCATAATGCTCCTAAATCAGGACAATACTCAATGCCACTAGGTACTGCTTCACACTGTCCAAATCATTGGCACATACCTCAGGCCTCTTGCAATTTGCACTTATATACCTCTTACCTATCACTTATGTATAGATTATGTACAGCTGAACATTTCATATATTTTTTATCTTATTATTTTTCTTATTTTTTCTATATTTTGTTACTCTCTTATCATGCACAGCTGCTCAGAGTGACCAGGGTTACATTCCACTGCATGTTGTATGTGTACAACTGTGTACGTGACGAATAAACCTTTTGAATCTTCATTCTTCAATCTTGAATTTTCGTAACGTACAAATCCGACCTTCCTGGCAATATATCACATGTGCTGGGGCCTCACTTCTACGTGCCACTTCCGTGGACTTTTAGTTGAAGATTATTTATGGCAGCTTCCCCATGGTTACAGTGTACAGGGCGAAATGCACATTTAGAAATCCTGCCCCGGGCACTTTCATGCATTTTCGTATATTACAAATTGCCAGCTTTCCGGCAGTATATCACATGTCCCAGGGCAGGATTTCTACGTGCCACTTCCGTGGACTTTTAGTTGAAGATTATTTATGGCAGCTTCCCCATGGTTACAGTGCACAGGGCGAAATGCACATTTAGAAATCCTGCCCCGGGCATTTTCATGCATTTTCGTATAGTACAAATTGCCAGCTTTCCGGCAATATATCACATGTCCCAGGGCAGGATTTCTATGTGCCACTTCCGTGGACTTTTAGTTGAAGATTATTTATGGCAGCTTCCCCATGATTACAGTGTACAGGGCGAAGTGCACATTTAGAAATCCTGCCCTGGGAACTTTCATGCATTTCCGTATAGTACAAATTGCCAGCTTTCCGGCAGTATATCACATGTCCCAGGGCAGGATTTCTACGTAGCACTTCCGTGGACTTTTAGTTGAAGATTATTTATGGCAGCTTCCCCATGGTTACAGTGTACAGGGCGAAATGCACATTTAGAAATCCTGCCCCGGGCACTTTCATGCATTTTCGTATAGTACAAATTGCCAGCTTTCCGGCAGTATATCACATGTCCCAGGGCAGGATTTCTACGTGCCACTTCCGTGGACTTTTAGTTGAAGATTATTTATGGCAGCTTCCCCATGGTTACAGTGCACAGGGCGAAATGCACATTTAGAAATCCTGCCCCGGGCATTTTCATGCATTTTCGTATAGTACAAATTGCCAGCTTTCCGGCAATATATCACATGTCCCAGGGCAGGATTTCTACGTGCCACTTCCGTGGACTTTTAGTTGAAGATTATTTATGGCAGCTTCCCCATGGTTACAGTGTACAGGGCGAAATGCACATTTAGAAATCCTGCCCTGGGAACTTTCATGCATTTCCATATAGTACAAATTGCCAGCTTTCCGGCAGTATATCACATGTCCCAGGGCAGGATTTCTACGTAGCACTTCCGTGGACTTTTAGTTGAAGATTATTTATGGCAGCTTCCCCATGGTTACAGTGCACAGGGCGAAATGCACATTTAGAAATCCTGCCCCGGGCATTTTCATGCATTTTCGTATAGTACAAATTGCCAGCTTTCCGGCAATATATCACATGTCCCAGGGCAGGATTTCTACGTGCCACTTCCGTGGACTTTTAGTTGAAGATTATTTATGGCAGCTTCCCCATGGTTACAGTGTACAGGGCGAAATGCACATTTAGAAATCCTGCCCCGGGTAACTTTCATGCATTTCCATATAGTACAAATTGCCAGCTTTCCGGCAGTATATCACATGTCCCAGGGCAGGATTTCTACGTAGCACTTCCGTGGACTTTTAGTTGAAGATTATCTATGGCAGCTTCCCCATGGTTACAGTGTACAGGGCGAAATGCACATTTAGAAATCCTGCCCCGGGCACTTTCATGCATTTTCGTATAGTACAAATTGCCAGCTTTCCGGCAGTATATCACATGTCCCAGGGCAGGATTTCTACGTGCCACTTCCATGTTTCAATATAACAGATGCTTTAATTGCAATATCCTTTTTCTTTTATTTATTTCATGTATTAATTCTGATAAAATGGCTTGTACAGTGGCAACCACGTTTCTACGTAGATATTTCACAGGAGTGCTTTCAAGCTGTACAGTATAGCTGTACTTATATGAGAAAATTTAATCAGATAACACCGAAACAGTTCAATAGTGCTTGGATGTGAGACCTACAGAAATACAGAATTACAATAAAATACTGACATGTTTGGTGAAAGACATATTTATTTATTGATTTATTATGATTTATTTTATTCGTCAGGAACAGGCATCCATGAACAGTGACGTTGGTAGCCATGGACATCCACGTCTGTCTGACGGGACAAGAGAGGGGAAAAATGCAGATTATCCTCGACCAGAGAACGCTCAACAGATAATATATAGAACATTTTCACATGTTTAACAAATTAACAATGAAATTAATGTTAACATTAAGAACAATACGATTTCAGACAACCGTATTGTACTGACTGCGCAGTTGCACCGCAATGCTGAGCTCCTCCTTTTGTGATACGTTCGGCGGAATCCGGCAGAATCCGCATTTTACCCTCACCCCCATGCTAATGATGGAGACAGCGTGTTCTTATACTTGGTAACTACAATGTAATGTATTTGGGTGAAATACCGATATATTTATGTTGTGACAGACACAGTATATCAGTTACAAATGTGTGTTCTAAAAGTTAAAGAAGTTAATTAAATAGAGTTCACATACCTTTCTGTATTTTAAATAAAAATGCAGACGGCATTCTGAAGAGTTAATGAGTTAGAACTTTTACATAAAATCGATTGCAACGGTCCATTAAGTTGTGTTTACAATATTTGAGTACACTGAACAAATGTAAAGAATGTTATTGTTATAAATATTATTATAATAAGTCTTCTGAAATCTCTAAAAACATATGTTAAATGTGTTAAAAGGTGCATTAACTGTTGGAGCAGCTATACAGTTCATATGTTTGAAAGGACATTCTAAGGGAAGGTACTATACACATGCCTATTAAAAATATATTTCATGCAGCTATAATATGTTCATGCAACTCATGTTCTGGCTATGCTGAAATGGGAAAAAAACTGAATAAAATGTGTTGCCATGCTTTTAATGTTCATGCACAACCAGAAATAGAGACTCTGATCGTGAAGCAGCAGCTCCGTGTCTTGCGTTTTCTTAACTATTTACATCTCCCCTCATCAGGTGGTGAGGGTACTACATTAGCTCCCAGCCGATGGACTCTGTCAAAGCAGATGCTTTCCACAGTGTCCTCTGGAAGCTTCAGGTGGGTCTTGATAAATGTTTTAACCGTAATTTCTGCGTCCTCTTCAGCAGATTCCGGGATGCCTGAAAACACCAGGTTATCTCTCATACTACGGGCTTGGAGATCGATGACAGTCTCTTTTATTTTTTTATTTTCTTCTTTTAGATTGGTCACATTCTCAGTTAGAGACTTGACCGAGCCCCGTAGTGAGGCGTTTTCAGCAGCGAGTGTTTCCACCTGTTGCTGGCTGAATTCCAAAGACTCCCTCAGGGATGTCAACTCCTGATGCAAAATCTCGACCAGAGACAACCTCGCGTCGAAGCTGGACAATCGCTTGTCGATTGACTCCAGGATGTCGGCGAAGTCTTTACTAGTCGGTGAAGTTGCTCCGGGGGAGTCTGCCGGGCGACTTCTTTTGGATGACGGCGTCTCGCTTTTGCCCGGGGAAGATGTATTGAGGTTCTTCTTCATGACTGTAGTGTCGAAGTACCAGTCAATGTATTCTTTGAGTGATTCCAACTTCCCCTCGCTGCCCTCGCTCAGCTCGCTGTTCATTCAGATTTTCCGCCAAGTCTCCGGCGTCTGACGTCACTTACAGCATTTCCGGTCTGTGTTACTCACTATTTCCTCTTCAATGATGCTTTCCTCAGTTTCTGAGCTCTCATTACTCATAGACTTTGAGAAGAAAATACCAACTGTTACTCTGGTTAAGGTAGTGATATTATGATTAAACATTACATAACACAAAGCAAGATCTTAGGCATATAGTAGAAGGTAACATACCAACAACAGATATGCATACAAAACATGAGGCTGAAGTGGCTAATCTAAACTGTTGGAAGAACAGTCTTAACATGTCTGTTTTTCAATACATCAAGCTCACCTCCAGCAACTCAGATGGCCTAACATATAAGCTTGCCCTTTAAAAAAATTTCTGTATCAGGCCAGCATCCAGCTGCTGGTCTTTGCACAGTGTTCATGCACAGTGTTCAGGCACAACCAGCTTGTTTCCACACGGCATTAGGACTTCCAATTTGAAGTGGGGGGTAAAACCTGATCATATATGTATGAATGTCATGTCTTTGATAGGTGCTTACATGACTAGTTTTTAAAATCATTAATAGCTTTTTTTAAAAATAAATAAAACCCCTCACTTTTGCCTTTAAGAAGTAGACCTTCTTATTATAGGCTGACAAATGCTGGTCTAGGCCTACATGTCAGTCTATGGAGAAGTCAATGTCAGCAAAGTTAAACAAGAAATGCAACTTCACACAAATATAATCTGACATTTTGCCTATGAAGACCTAGCCAGTGGGTGTCCATTCAACTAATTTGCATCAGTTATGTGCACTCATAGTAATTCAGCTAAATAAAATGTACACCTGAGTTTGCATTTGCATGTACACTGTTTATCACTAATGTTGACTTCTCCAGTATGGCTGCCGTGTTGACATATGTCAGAGCGATCAATGTGGCATTTATGTCTATATCTGTGATCTTAACAATGCCATCAACTTCAGTGGGATAATTCCAGGCTTATTAAATTCCATAACTCACCTCACATTATCCGGAAGAATAAAGAATAATCTTGAAAGCACCACGAATTTTATGCAGGACGATGCAATGATCCCAAGTTTTCTGAAACTCTAAAGCGTTCAGTACATATCCCCTTTCGTGTAGCTTCCTCTATCGCATCCTGCCGAACCACGCAGTTTGCTCTTGGATTTGGGAGCAATATAATACAGTGGTACCTCAGAACTTGAACTTAATCCGTTCAGAACTCCGGATCGAATCCTAAATGTTCGAGATCCGATCGAATTTTCCCCATAAGAAATAATGGAAAACCAATTAATTGGTTCCCGGCCCCAAAAATTACACCTAAATATGTTTTTTTAGCATTTAAACACAAAATGAACTGGATAAAACAAGAGCATATACTGTACTAAACACATCTAAGCACATTTATCAAAACAGTAATTTGTAAAGTAAGAAAATAAATGTATCCAAACAATGTGTAAAGTTAAAAAATCCAATGTGTCCTGCCCCGCTCGTCTGCTCCTTCCGCATGCCATGCCCCCTCGTTAACCCCGTGTGGAATCCCAGTGTGATCAGCTGTTTCTGATTGTTGCTATTAGACCTCTGTATTTCGTCCGTGTTTCAGTTTGTTTCCCCAGTCTGGTCATTGTATTGTCCCTCTGCGTTTTGCCTGACTTACCTGTAATTAAACCCCGTATTCCCCGATACCCTGACGTCTGCGCCTTTGTCTCCATTCTGTCCCTGCTGGGCACAACAATATTATTATAATAAAATGTATTAATAGTTTATTATTAATATTAAAATAATGAATAAGAAATCTATATTTTTAAATGTATTTTATTATATAATAATATTCACTGTTACTGTCTATCATTGTCTAAATGTATTTTTACTACATGTCTAAATATATGTATTCAGCTAGTGTAAACATGCATGATGCTATCACAGTGAATGCGAGGCTGAAACTGAAGCGTACGTTACCCTTTGTTTCCACTGACAAATGTGCCGCGTGACTCATTTCCCCGCACACAATTATCTTAGGTCGGTGTTTAACAGTTTGACTTCTGAGATTCAGATCGAGCTCTAGGTAATTTTTCTTCGAACTGGTTGGTTCGACTTTTAAGAAATTCGAGTTCTAATGAATTAGAGAACTGAGGTACCACTGTATCTTTATTGAATGTCCTGTGAAACGGCGGTGGTCTTGCTCTTGAACAATATTCATACACAAAGATCTAAATTCATGAACACAGTCTCATGTTGATAGCATTAATAGCTGAATTACAATTAGCCTAAGCCATAGGGCGTGATGTGATGATAAGCTTCAAAATTGAAGATACTCCCTCACAGCTATCTAAAAATCATACTGCAAGTGGCAATGAAACATGACGTAGCTAGCCAGTAGGGCTGCACAATTTGGGGAGTCATATTGTGATTATAGAGGTCAGTATTGCAATATAAAAGATATGATAAATTTTAATCACAGAAAAAACTCACAATTATTACTTTTTTCTTGCAATTGCAACTTTATTTCTTGCAATACACAGTTCTTTTTAACACCCACTAAATAACCAGAGCGATTGCTCCCACTTTACTGGCTCAGGCGCGGACTGAAACAAGAATCGTTTCAGCCCTATATGGGACAAGCTAATGTTTAAAAAAAACTTACGTTTTTTTCCCCTTTGAACCCCAGCTGATAAAGCGTCTTGCTTGAAATTGTGGATTTTCCACTGTGGTTGCTGGGGGCAAGGGCCTGGCGCCAATCCTACCAGAGGCACCGTTTTGTGGTCTGAATAGGCTCCGGACCTCGACATCTACACTGGCAGTATTCACAGGCGAAGCTGTGGCAATCGCGCTTGACATGCAACTTGTTAGTTAAGGTGAACCCAGGAGGTTTCACAGAAGATTAATCGCATCTTCGACGCTTCAGCTGCTACTGTTACTGTCTGCCATGGTGAGGATAGGTCAGTGCCCGATCTGTTTGCAAATGCGCACGCTTCTTGCCCGATTTCCGCCCGCGCCAATACTATAGCACATGCGCGTTACCCACCTTCCGGTAACACTGAAAAGGCTTCCGGGCGCATTGAAAATTCACTCTCTCCCCTGTTTCATCTGCTCTCCTCATCCATTCATATCTTTCCTCCCCCTGAATTCAGCTCGTAATTCAAGAGGCTGTGTTGACATGACAGCAGTATTATACACCTCGCAAATGGTGACAGTGTATGGGTGTTTTGAGATGTGATGCATGTCGCGACAATATGTGTATTGAGTGTTAACAAGATATAGTGCATCTCATCTGTGTATATGTGTAAGTGTGTTCAGTGGTGGGGACATATAGATTAAATGTGTATGTGCATGTCTTTCAGTGGGACCTATAGATTAAATGTGTGTGTGTACACATTTTCAAGTGTTTGTGCACGTTTTTCAGTGCTTTAAGTCCCACACAGCTTCCTATATTTATCTCAACAATATTCTTAGCCCTCATTTTGTCCGTCAAACACACCATGGACATCCTCTCAGTTCCGAGCAAATTCTTTGTACAGCACTTCGCTTCTTTGCTAATGGCAGCTTTCTGTACAATATTGGTGATGCTCAACACATTTCTAAGGCAATCATCTGTCGGTGTATCAGACAGGTTACTCTTGCGCTTAAACGTTTTCGCTACACGTTTGTGGCATTTCTTAGTCAGAGATGTAGTAGAATAATCAAGGAAGAATTCCACAGAATTGCAGGTATGAAGTAATAGCCTCATATATTTAGTAATATGCTTTAACATTTGAAGCAATAAACAATTGTAGGTTAAGACTAGATTAAATACAGTTACGCTTTTTGCATTGTTACACCATACAAAACTAGAAACTGACTGTTGTACCTGTTCAAATTAATTAGGCTTATGCCCTCTGTCACGCTTTAGCCAGGAAAGAGGCGGAGATTCAGAAATGCAGGGACCAGAGGGGTTTAATGGGGAGAACAGGTTACAGTCACGGGAGGAGAACAATCCCGTTCTCTGTGGCGAAACCTGCTTTCCTCTCCCGATGGTACGGGCGAGGGCTGCTGACGCGAGTGGGGTCTCCCACTCGGAGAGCCGGTGCAGAAGTACAGAAACGGCGCGCAGGTATCGTGGTCTAGGTGCGTGGTCCGGGGTCGATGCCAGTGAAGTCCGTCCGACGATGACACAGGTAGACAAGGAACAAGAGGCGGGGAGAGCAGGACGTGGTGAGACAGTAGAATCAAGGACGGGAGCGGGTCTAAGGAGGGAAGGCAAGGAGGCAGGGATCAAACACCAGGACGACAGGTAAGGCAGGATGATGTGGGAAGACGGGAGACAGAAAAAACGCTCAGCAAGGCTCGGTAACATAGGCTCAATACTTCGCGATGCGCATAGGCAACTGTTCTCCTTTTAAAACAGGGTTAAGCAAGTGCTGACGTGTTGCACCTGACGGGCCCCGCCTTCGAGGGCGTGACAGTACCCCCCCCCGACGGCCGCCTCCCGGAGGCCGTCGCTGCTTACGGGGTCGTCCCCGGGGACGGGGGGCCGGTTTGTCCGGGTGAGCTCGATGGAACGCCCCCCTTACGGCAGCATCTGTCACGGAGGAAGCAGAAACCCAACAGCTGTCGTCTGGGTCGTCCCCCGCCCAGTTAACCAGATATTGGAGGAGCCCACGACGTCGTCGGGAATCCAGAATGGCTTGGACTTGAGAAGAAGGGCCCTCCTCGGCGACGGGGGGAAGTTCCTCGACTGGGGTTTCTGAGACAGGACGCAACCCGCTATATCTAACAGGTTTAAGCAGGGCTATATGAAAGGTGGGACAGATGCAATATATACGAGGCAATTGAAGTTTCACCGTCACAGGTCCCATTCTCTGCGCTATTTTGAAGGGTCCTATGTACCGTGCTGTTAGCTTACGGCAACCAGGGATGCGGAGGTTCTTTGTGGATAACCACACCATTTGTCCTGCTCGGTAGGGGAACCCTGATCGTCGATGCTTGTCTGCTTGGACCTTGTAGCGCTTGGATTGTACTCCTAGGGCTGCTTGGATGCGGCGCCACGCTTGTTTGCTGTTCTGATACCAGGTCTCTACGTGGGGCACCGGTCCTGGAGGTGCGTCCCAAGGGAACAGGGGAGGCTGGAAACCCAATACACATTGAAAAGGAGTCAAGTTAGTAGTCGGACTCACCTTGGAGTTTAGGGAATATTCCACCCATACTAGATGGTCTGACCAATTCGTGGGCTCTGATTGACATAGAAGTCGCAGGGCTTTGGATACCTCGCGGTTCGTTCGTTCGGCCAAACCGTTCGACTGGGGGTGATACGCTGAGGTAAGGCTGAGGGATATCTGCAACTTGGCACAAAACTCTCTGAAAACTCGGGAAGTAAACTGAGGACCGCGGTCGGAGACGATGTCTTCAGGGATGCCTGTGAAACGAAACAACTCCCTAATCAGGATGTCAGTGAGGTAGACAGCAGTAGGTAGTTTCGGTAGTGCAACCAGCTGGCACATTTTAGAAAAGCGATCGACGATCGTTAAAATCACGGTCCTACCCGCGGAGCGAGGAAGGTCAGTGATGAAATCCATCACCACATGTGACCACGGTCTCGAAGGCACAGGTAGGGGTTGCAAAAAGCCGGCGGGACTTAAAGAGGATGCTTTACACCGCACACAATCTGGACAGCTGTCTACAAAATCCTGAACTTGTTGGCGCCACCCGGGCCACCAGTACCTGCGTGCCACGAGGAGTTGGGTAGCAGACACCCCCGGGTGTCCTGTCCCGGGCTGCGCATGAATCCACTGTAGCAGCTCCAGGCGATGCTGGCGTGATACGTACAGCGCACCCGGGGGGCAGCCCGACGGGATCGCGCGATGTTCGTTTCTTAACCTGATGGGTTCCTCCAATCCCCAGGTGATGGAGGAGATGAAGCAAGAAGGGCTGAGGATTGGGTCATTGCGGTCTTCGCTCTCCGGAGGATCGAACTGTCTAGATAAGGCGTCTGCTTTGATATTCTTTTTCCCTGGGAGGTAGCTGACTCGGAAGGTGAAACGCGCAAACTATTGCGCCCAGCGAGCCTGGCGGGATGAGAGTCTTTTGGCAGATTGGAGGTATTCCAAATTACAATGATCCGTAAGTACCACGAAGGGGTGACGAGCCCCTTCTAACCAGTGTCGCCATTCTTCAAGAGCTAATTTCATAGCGAGAAGTTCTCGATCACCCACCTCGTAGTTACGTTCGGCCGCCGTCAATTTCCTCGAGTAGTAGGCACAAGGATGTCTTCGTCCGTTCTCTGGATCGCGTTGAATCAAGATTGCTCCAACCCCGGCCTCGGAAGCATCCACTTCAACTTCGAACGGGAGTTCTGGGTTAGGCTGTCGTAGCACTGTAGCAGTGCAAAAGGCTCGCTTCAGGCGAGCGAAAGCAAGACTGGATTCAGGGGTCCAGCGAAGCCGAGTGGGTTTGTCGCGAGTCAGGGAGGTGAGGGGAGCGGCTATCCGACTGTAATCCCATATGAACCGTCTATAGAAATTAGCAAAACCCAGGAAACGTTGGAGGTCCTTGAGGGTCCAGGGCTGTGGCCAACTCTGGATAACCGTGATTTTTTGCTCGAGGTGGAGGGTTGAATAATTCCCTGTTTTAGACCCTCTCGGATGTAGGTCTCCAATGATTCCTCCTCCCTCAAAGAGACAGGGTATAACCGGCCTCGGGGCAATTTTGCTCCGTCCAAAAGCTCGATTGCGCAATCGCAATCCCTATGAGGAGGGAGGCCGGAGGCACCCTCCTTACTGAACACATCTAAGAATTCTAAGTACTCCTCCGGAATGGCATCTAGGTTCTCTGGTGCTGGGCTCTCCACTCCGGTAGCTCTGCAGGGCACAGACATACATTCACGTAGACACTGTTCAGACCAGGCGGCGATCTCCCCCGTTCGCCACTCAAACCGGGGATTGTGCTTTCGCAACCACGGGAGTCCTAGGATTAAAGAATTTTTAGCTTTGGGCAGTACATACACCTCTAGTGATTCTGAGTGTAGAACCCCCACCTGCAACACAAAGGGATGAGTACGATGGACTATGGTTCCATTCTCCATCCATTCCCCAGTTACCCCTTGTACTGAGATGGGATAGGCTAACTTCTGGAGAGGCAGCTCCATCTGCTTGGCCAGCTGGGCATCTATGAAGTTGCCTGCTGCCCCGTTGTCAATGAGCGCGGTCCTTCTATGTCGTCTACCTCCCCACTCTAAATAGACCGGTACAGTGAACTGAGAGAGAGAAGTCATGGAAAGTGAGGAAACACCTACCGGAAGCATGACTTCTTGGTGAGTTGGGCGAGTAGGACACGACGAGATGGAGTGCCCTGTGCCCCCACAATACAAGCACAGGCCCCCTTGGAGCCATCGTCGTCTCTCAGTGGACGTCAGTGGGGATCGACCCACCTGCATGGGCTCCGCTGGCTCGATAGCGAGGAGAGGAGGCCCGCGGGGGGGTTCTGCCAGGTGACGCCGGCGACGACGATCCCTCACCGTGTTATCCAGTCGAATGGCTTGTCTGACTAACTCATCGAATGACGGGGCCTCTCCTTTATGAGAGAGTTCATCTTGTAGATCCGGATTTAACGCTTTGAGAAAGATGGTTTGAAGGCAGTCATCCGGCCACCTTAAGTTTGCCGCGATGGTTCGGAACTCAAGAGAGAACTCAGCCGCCGTACGGTTGCCCTGCCGACATTCTAGCAACCGAAATCCGGGTCTCCTCCCTACCGCCGGATGATCGAAGACCTCCACCAGGGCGCGGTGGAACTGTTGTGCGGATCGCAGTAAGGGGCTGTCGTCTGCCCATAGAGCCGTCGCCCATTCTCTAGCCTGTCCGGTAAGTAAAGAGATTGTGAACCGCACTTCAGCCTCAGGAGTGCGGAACATCTCAGGGTGTTCCTCCACGTATATATACCGCATTGCATGAGGAACCCCTTGCATCGATCTGGGTGTCCATCATAGCGTTCAGGGAGAGCGATCGGTGGAGAAGCGGGAGAACGAGGAGGAGAATCGGGTAACGGCACCTGCGCTGCGTGGGAGGCTAGGAGTCGCTCCATGGCGGTCACGCGACTCTCGAGGGTCCCTGCTGAATCCATCTCGAGGCGAAGTATTCTGTCACGCTTTAGCCAGGAAAGAGGCGGAGATTCAGAAATGCAGGGACCAGAGGGGTTTAATGGGGAGAACAGGTTACAGTCATGGGAGGAGAACAATCCCGTTCCCTGTGGCGAAACCTACTTTTCTCTCCCGATGGTACGGGCGAGGGCTGCTGACGCGAGTGGGGTCTCCCACTCGGAGAGCCGGTGCAGAAGTACAGAAACGGCGTGCAGGTATCGTGGTCTAGGTGCGTGGTCCGGGGGTCGATGCCAGTGAAGTCCGTCCGACGATGACACAGGTAGACAAGGAACAAGAGGCAGGGAGAGCAGGACGTGGTGAGACGGTAGAATCAAGGACGGGAGCGGGTCTAAGGAGAGAAGGCAAGGAGGCAGGGATCAAACACCGGGACGACAGGTAAGGCAGGATGATGTGGGAAGACGGGAGACAGAAAAAACGCTCAGCAAGGCTCGGTAACATGGGCTCAATACTTCGCGATGCGCATAGGCAACTGTTCTCCTTTTAAAACGGTTAAACAAGTGCTGACGTGTTGCACCTGACGGGCCCCGCCTTCGAGGGTGTGACACCCTCTTTGTTAGGATTTCCAGGTGTGATTAGCTGCATAGATGGCACACATATTCCCATTAAGGCTCCTTCAGTAAATGAAGGAGACTATGTGAATAGAAAGTCATTCCACAGTATTAGTATGTGCAGATAGGTGAGTTTCTAGCTTTTAGTAGTTTACTGCATTGAATTATTGGCCTACTTTACAGTACATCTACAGCAACTAATCACTGTTCTGCATTGTGAAGATTATATGTGACGCGGCCTATGTCATCAGCAATGTGGAGCAAAGTGGCCTGGGTATGTGCATGATGCCAGAATGTTCCGTGAATGCACACTGAGTGCTAGACTTGTATACAGTGCAGCTATATTATAATCTTAAGCAATATCTTGTTCCCTCATATGGCACCTTAACATGTAAACTGTCTACTCATTATTGTAGAGGAGTTCAGTGGTTACCTACTCGGTGACAGGGGGTACCCATGCCAGCCCTATCTGCTGACCCCATACCCTGATCCTGAGCCTGGCACACAGCAAAGATAACTTGGCTCACAGCAGGACCCGGGCCAGAATAGAGATGACCCTGGGCATACTGAAGGCCCGTTTCCAGTGCCTTCGTGGGCTCCATGGCACCCCAGAAAGGGCCTGTGATATCATTGTTGCATGCGTAGTCCTGCACAATATTGCAATGATGAGAAGAGAAACCTGGGTTGCTGCACCAGAGGTTGACCCTGATAACAACCCTGACATTCCTGTTGATGCAACAGATGGACAAGCTGTTCGAAACGCAATATGTTCTAATCATTTCCAGTAAATAAGTTTCAAATAAATACAAATGACAATCATTTTATGAACTCTTCTTTATTTCCTGTAATTGAATATGCAAAACAGCATTTTAATATTTTGTTTTGAAAGACAGTTAACGATCCATCAACTTATGCCACTACCCACCTTTAACTGATGTTCCAATATTTGTATTTCTATTTGGGTTTTCTGCATGTTTCGTTTAATGTGTTCCATTTCCAGATCTGATTTTTCAATTTGTTTCTCAAGGCACATTTTGTACAACTGCGTTACATGGAGCTATTAGAATACACAAAAATGTTACATCTTGGCAGTATTGCACTGTGAAAATTGTACCGCTATAAATATAACTTAGAAAATAGACACTTGTAGCTAAAGACATTTTCATTTAATGAGGAGAATTAAATTAAACAATTTTGAACATAGTAATAGTAAGTTTCAAGTAAGTTTTTAGCAAACCAACTAAAACAGAATAAAGAGAAAGTAGCAATCTCTTCATTTACAGACCCCAATGGGAAGGCAACTCAGATAAATAGTATATTTAGGGACTTCTATAAAAAATTATACTCACCTAATATTAATCCAACCAATTTTGAAATAGAAGAGTTCTTAAACAACATCGACCTACCAAAATTAAATAATGAACAAATAACGGCATTAGAGTTACCTCTCTCAATAGTGGAACTTCACGATGCACTACAATGTATGCCTAACGGGAAAGCCCCAGGTCCAGATGGATTTCCAGGAGAATTCTACAAAACATTTTGGCCTCTGCTAGCACCACTATTCCATACAATGGTTATAGAAATTAAAGAAATTGGCAGCATCCCCCCAAATATGAATTGTGCAGATATTAACTGCTCCTCAAACCTGACAAAGACCCTGCTCTCCCCTCTAGCTATCGACCAATATCACTCATGAATGCGGATCTTAAAATCATCAGCAAGGCACTGGCTAGTAGAATTGAAAAAGTGACACCTTATATAATACATCCAGATCAAACGGGTTTCATTAAAGGCAGACAGTCCACTAACAACATGAGGAGACTAATTGGCGTAATAGTCTACTGCAACATTTAAAATAAGGGAGCCATAATCGTCTTATTGGATGCAGAAAAGGCTTTTGACAGGGTCAACTGGAAATTTCTAATGGCAACCTTACTAAAATTTGGATTTTGCGAGAACTTCGTAACCTGGATTAAAATTTTACACAGTTCACCTAAAGCTTGTGTAAAAACGAATGATCAAATCTCCCCACCTGATGCCCATTCTGACCATTATGGCAGCCCCGGGTGTTTCTCAATATGCGTACTTGACCATACTTGTGTTCTCGTATACCCAATTTACATCATCTTCCATCGCCAAAGACCAGTTCCAATACTAATAACGGAATTACAGAGGATGGCAAAATCCCCAGATGTTGTTCTTGCCCTGTCCCAAATATCAAAGGTGATAGTTGCATCCTCACTAAACGAGACCAATCCCATGATTCATTGCACTCCAAGTTCATTCTTGGGAGGCAAGTTAGCAAGACTGATCTTGCCTTGACCACAAGTACGGTCTTTGCGTTCATGGTATTGAGAAACACCCTCTGTTTAGTTTTCCCCAAGACCGGTCTAACTCACCGCTGGCTCTTTGTACCAGTAAAGCAAGGTCTGCTTCAGTACAAACCAGTATTTCCTCCACTTGATTCCCAGAAAGGCCTTCACCTCCCACTTCTTGTGGAGCCAGCCCTGGCACTCGGTGACACCCAGCTCTTTAACAGAGATCTTCCTTCGACTCATAGTTCCGTCTACACAGCAAGGTACTGCTTTTAGAGGGCATGCTGAAGCTGTGGTTCTGGGTCTTACCTAAGGCTGTAGAACTGTCTTTCTCACACGCTACAGGGGAGACTTCAGGTTTTTCTAGCCCACACATTAGTTACGCGAGTCCTTATTTGCTTAACGACTCAGTTCATGGAGTTTCCATGTTAATCACTGAGCTTCTAATGAAAATGTACTTTTTCTAAGCTGACCATGAGAACAGTACTTCTGTGGGTCTGATATGGAGACTCAGGCAGCATGCATTTCATATGTTTATACATCACAAAAATAAACAGAAACAGAACATATTTCACATCATATGAACCATCAGCATCATGCAAGGATCATGTCAAAACATTGCAGTAACAGCTTACCCCCCCCCCCCCCATTAGCTAAATTTAGCTGTGGGTTGCGAAGCTGGCTTTTGTTAATTGTTTTGGCCTTAGGCACTCCTGAGTCCTTCTGCACCAGGTGTATTTGTGCAGTGTCCATGGCGTGTCAATAAAAAACAAAAAAATACCCCTTTGTTCACTTGTATTCCTTTGTCCTAACTCCCCTTTCCCTTTCAATCTATTACACCCCAACCTTAGACTGAGGCTCATAACAACATTTAAAATAAACTATTATTACAAAAATGGTTACTGCATGAACATCAGGGTGTCCTAAAATAAACTAACTAAAAACAGTGATCACGTGGAATTAGGGGGTCAATCGTTCCACACCTGTCATATCAACATAAAGGAACACTCCCTACCTTGCTGAGCAAGTTCTCTCTGTTATACCTACCTCTGCAATCTGATCACCTTAGTAATCTCACTGTTGTATACCTATTTATTTCTTGTTTCCACAGTTCACACATTAACTTGACTTCTAGATAAACAGTTTGTGTTTTTTATTGCTGATTTCTAAAGGGATACCTTGGCATTGTTTGAGTGCCAGTCTGAAGTCACAATCATCCAGGGCTGCAAAAAGGTCTGATGAGAAGCTGAGGTGTCTCTTGGTACCTGAAAGGCTCTCAGTTCCAGCAGATAATACAGGAATGTAAGGGCAGAGGGCAGGGCAGTGGGGTTTGGGATACTGAGGGTATGTTGTAGGGCTGTAGGGGGGTGGAGTTCTGCAGCATAAAGGGTGCTATCTGATTGGCTGGATGAGGCTATGGAGTAGAAGGGTTAGATTACATGGTAGTTTGAGCAGCAGTTCGAAGGTACAGCTGAGGTTGCTGTCCATGAACCTTGCTAACTTCATTGGGGATTTGGTGCTGGTCCTGAAGCTCTGACCCAGATTCTCAACACTGAGAGCCTGGGTAGGACAACAAGGCTCAATACCCTGCAACACTGCTAGAGGCAAAATGGAAGACAGGCACATGTTCACCTTATTACAAAAGCATTAGATACCTCATAGAGTTTGTAGCCACTTTATCACCTGTTCCAGCACATGTATACCCATGCCTTTGGCAGAAAATGACAGGGTGCAGTGGTTCTCGTGGTCAGATTATGTGATTCTTTCCTGCAACGTCCCACCAGATGTTTTGAAGGTTGCCCCAACATAGGGATTGCAATTACGATCCTGCAGGGCCAGAATTCAACATAGTTTGCATATTTCCTTGCTCAAACATTAAACCTGGTAATTAGCGATTAAGATGTGTTGCAATCTGCAAACTGATTCTGGCCATTTGGGACTGGAGAACCCTGCCCTAGCATTTTTTGAGAGTCGGTTTTTGGTTTGTTGGCACAACTTGTGGCAATAGCATCAACTTATCTGATGACTGTGTTGGCTAAGGTTTATTTTGGGTATATTTTCAAATCCGTTTTTGCTTCATAAATATCACAATGTTTATAGCAAAAAAAATCACGACGTGATATTTTACCAATATCTTGCAGCCCTAGATCTGCTTTAAATAGCAAGGATAGCTGATGCCACTCATTTTCTTATTGATTTGGAACCAAGATAATCCAAGGTTTACATCTCAATACCAGTACTGATATTTGATGTTGGCCCCTTTGAGGATTAAATTTAATGTTATCTGCCACTCAAACGGCAGCTCATTAGTTTACAAGGCAGACATTGCCCCTTTTATGTGAATGTCTGCAGATTAAGAAACCTAGAGTCAACTTGCCAAATTGATAACCACCATCATAGTACCATTTAACTCTGATTGCAGCAATCATGATTAGTTAACCTGGCTCTATTGAGCCAGAAATTTGCTTTTTAAGTTTTGTCATTGGATGGGTCTAATCAAAGCATTTCTAGGTAGAAAGGAGTGTGTAGCAGTTTAACCTGCAAGGCATGTAGCCTACAAAATAAATAGCTTTGATCAGTATCCTGTTTGTGGTCTTTTTGTGTATTCTTGTGTTATGCCAAATATTTGGTAATTATTTTCATGAAATATAGGTGTTAGCAATCTGACATCTGTGATCCTGTAGGATGCTCCATCTTCCTTGCACGTGGAACACTAAGTCGCTTAGATAAATGATGGATGAGCAATGAATCCACAAACAGAAAAGGAATCTCAGCATCGCCGCTGTTGTTACATTATTCAACTTTATTTCTCGAATTGTCACACACAGAAATGGGGACACCACAAGTTCAAATGCAGGGACAAGGAGTGGGACATTGTTAAAAAACGATACACAATCCCATGACACTTTCCAACACTGTCATTCCGTCACGGGAATAGCGGACATGATGACAAACCAGTCTGCCGAGAGGATGTGCAGTTGGTCCAAGAATCCGGACAAAACCAGTTGGGACAGAGCTATTTACAACAACAGTAATTTCTTACTTTAAAACACACCAGCGAAAAACTGCAGAAACAGGCAGAACCAGCCTCTGGAAAACCAAAGCAGGTCACTAACGAAGTTTCCATTTTGGTCCACTTTCATGGTATTTTTAATTTTACCATCACTACATGCTCTTTCAGCTGGACAATCTTCTGGAAAGGGACACTACACACAATTTTGTGCTGTTATAAATTATTACAAAAACACAAGGAGGTGGGATGCACAACCTCAGAGATACTGACTGCATTTTTATTTAAAAGCACAAGTAGAATAGCAGGACAGAGTGAGTAGTAGATTATACTGGCATTGTTATAATGGCAGTAGTATTAAAAGCTGGGGTTCCGGCTTGATGGGCGTGAAAAGATTGTATGGAGCCATGCTTCTTCAGCTGCAGTAGTACTGGCCAGCATTGGCTCGCCGCCTCTTCCGGCTCTGCTGCTGCTCAAAGAAGCGCTGGATGTCTTCGGGGGTCACCACCTGTTAGGAAGTGAAGGAGCAGAACTCAGCACAGCTAAGGCAGCTTCCAGTGGCATATTCCTCACCTCAAGAAATGCTGCCAATCACTGGACCAGAGCAATTTGATTGGACCCGGAACTCGCTCTGACCAGATGGGACATTGGTACAACAGATTCTCAACAATCTGACATCTGCTGATTGTAGAGCCCTCAGCATCCTCATACCACGTGACCTGAGCACAATGTCCAACAGCATCTTCTAGGTTCTCTCTGGGTACTCACCTTCCAACTCGGCAGTCATTCCTGTGTTCCCTCAAGCCTCTTTCTTAGGGCCACTGCTCTTTGTATTATACATCCTACCCATTGGCTGTACTGTTAACAATCTAATCTCAACTTCTACTGTTGGTGATGATATCCAGATGTACATCAGGACTAACTCAATCCACTCACCACCTATGTCCCAAATCAAAGACTGTTTATCGGCAATCAAGATCAGGTTGACCAACAACTTTCTCAAATTCAATAGTGACAAAAATCCATCCTCAATAAAGCTGGCTTGATTCCACATTGAAGGAACAGCAGTTCTCCTCCCACTGATAGGTTACAGCCTTGGAGTTATTCTAGAATCCCCTCTTCATCTTCCATGTATGTAACATTGCACAAATCAGACCTTGCCTCTCCCTCATCCACGCCTTCATTCCAGCTGCCTCAACTACTGTAACTCCCTCCTGATGGGCATCAGCTCCCAATCCCTGCACAAGCTTCAAATGGTCCACAACTCTGCAGCTCACCTCCTCACCATGTGGTTTACATGCAATAAAGTTGAAAGATAAAATGAAAGAACAGGGTCGGCGTCATGGGGGGGCATTCAACGGCCATGTCCCCCAAATAAGCCATTGTGTGCCCCCAAACGGCACCCACTAAGGACACCATCTTTTATAATTCTTATTATAATTCTTATAATTTTATAATCCAAAGATCTTTGGTAATAATATACTAATCAGAATGAAACCCACCAATCATGAGATGAATGTTAACATTCCATTAGCCACACTTCCTTACCTTTCCTTCATGTGCAAACCTCTGCAGATACTCCTTCAGCTCTGTCTTCATATCATTGTACTCTAATAAAGGGAAAGGTAGCACTGTTAACTCCCTTCCCAGCTCAGCAGTTTGGAAGCAGCTCCCCTTTCAGGCAGGAGGTCTCACCATAGATGATCTCCAGCTGCTGCACACGGTCCAGCGTGTTAAGTGCTGACATCAGTGGGTCACGACCCTCGGACATACCCTCCTGATCCGTTGTCTTACCCTTGTTCTCATAGGCTAGGACTGTGTCTGACTCATCCAGCAGGAAGGGCACCCCCACATCTATGTAGACAGCCTACACCGGGGGGGAAGGGATAAATAGAGTGGCATGTACATGAGAATCAGGAGCGGGAGACTTGTGGTCCACGACCTGGCTGAGTTGAGAAAACAGTACCTTGCAGTTGGTGCAGGTGCACAGTCTGGAGCGCCAGAACTGAGGCCAGAAGACAGCTCCCTCCCTTGGCCTGGACAGTACTCGAGCCTCCAGTTCCGTCAGCCTGCAATGCACTGCTAAACCCTCCACCTCCTGGTGTTTTCGCTTGCCAGATATGGCTCCATTAGCCTGGACCTTCAAAGGGGAGACGACACGAGCTGTGACTGTGTGGTTATAGAAAAATAATCAACACCTTTCAGATACAAGAATTAAACAGTACTGTGGTATAATGGTGAGTAAAGCATCATCAGCACCAGTATCTCCTAGTCACAGTGGAAATCTCTCTACCCATCACTAAGCTTTTGCACATTAGCCCAATCCTTACTGGACAGCTCCCTCTACTGGTCACAGGAAGCATGTGTGATTACTGGTAACACACTGGTCAGTACCTTCTCTTCCTCCTGACAATGCAAGCTGGTCGAGGGTTCCTCTGTGCCATTCCTACAGCTGCTGTCAATCTCCTCCTTCTTCACAACCACCTTCTCTTCCTTTATCTCATCATCTGCCTTGACTGAGTTCACACACAGACACACAGTATGACCCTTCAGATAGTCACTTACGGCTGTTGCTGAGCCTGACCCAGGAAGCTCACCTGCCAGATGGGTGGCGTAGGTCCACAAGAAAGGTGCCTTGTTCATACAGGCCTCGCAAACCATCTCCTGCATTTCCACCCCTTCTGCCACCCTGCAGCCCAGGTGCTGCAGACCAGAGCAGAGCATCAGAGCACCATAAAGACCTTCTTTCCAATCAGGTACCAAATCCCTTTGTTACTGTTAAGTTTTGCTCACTTGAAATTTTGCTTAAAAGCAGTAGTTGTCAATCCTGCTCTTGGAGGAGTCCCTGCCAGAATGTTTTCATTCCAACTCTACCTTAATCAGACTCAGATGGTCCTTAATAGGCTAATAATTAATGTGATAGGTTGAAAGCAGTGGAGGCTGGAATGAACATACTCATTTAAAACTGAATACACTGCTTTAAGATATTTTGAGTGATGGTGAAAAATATAAGGAATTGCATGCAATCACATTCTTGAATACATTATGGGGGAAGTACTCCCTGTGCTTCAGAACTTTACAAGGTTTTGTCAACAGTTTACAACACTTACTCTCCCGTGGAACCAGTCCTCGCAAACGATGCACTGAATCATCTCATCTGGAATCTAGGAGAAAGAGACAGTCCTGCGTGGGCAAACCTGCTTACAATAACAAAGACAGACAAGCACATACGCCAACTGAAAAAACAAAAGAAATATAAAAACCACCACCCACGTAACCGTACTGGCACACTAACACTCGAATATACTTCAAAATGATTCCAATCAACCGCTTCAACAGCACAACACAAGTGCACCCCGCGTCTACTTCGCTCCCTCACAGTGCAACAATCCTAGCAATCTCTACAGCAATCCCAGCAGCCTCAGTATGGAAAACGTATTCGCAAACTAAATTCAGGCACGTTAGTGACCATTATAGGCACCATCTGGAGCACTGTATGTTGGTAAATTTCAGTGTTTTGCACAAAAGTATTAGCTAAACAGCTACACGGGTTAATAAACAGCGCAAGTGTTATCGACAGCGGCGGGTGTCGCGTGAGTGCCGTTTCTGTCTGCGTACCTTCGCAAAAAACACGAATGTCTATCTAATGTCTGTAACATTAACTCGGAAAAGGACAGTTGCTCCTGAGCTTTGCTCGGTCGCCAGTCGGGGCCGGGTGGACATTTTCCACTTTTTTCCCGCTCTGGCAGTAGCCTGCTTTGAGAGGGTTTTTGTGGTTTTTTGGCCTCCCAAGAGCAATTTTGCTTTATTTCAGTTAAATGTGGTTCAGTTGGAAGTTATTCTCGGGTAAGTAATTGTTAATTTGGTTATTTTAAAGGTTTAATTACTAAGGTTATCATCTCTGACCTTATTGGATACTTTAAAAAGTTCAGTTTTAACACAAGTCTTAATTGTGTTTTATTGGACTCCGCACTTTATTATATTAACTATACGTTAATTTAATCACGTAAAAATTAAATACGCTATATAAATATACTGGGCTGGTATGGTTAAGGTTCGTGACCTCGAGGAGCAACTGACTCAAACACAACAAGGAGTTAGACGAAAGAGTTAATACGCCTTTTAGAGAGACTGTGTGTACGTCACAAGAGGGGAAGGGGGAGAATGAAGAACAGATAGGTCGAGAGAGCTGGGTGAACGTAGGTCATAGACGTAGAAAAGGGTGTACACAGTTTACAGAGGTGGCATCACCTGAAGTGACTGTGTCTAACCGCTTTCACGTGCTTCCAGCTTTAGAGTGAAGTGCAGCTTTATTGCACTTCATATTGCACTCATCTAACTTTTAGCACTGCCTATAGTCTCCCTTACTTTGGATAATTGCATTTATTTCCACCACCTTCTCCTGGGGGGTGCTGCCTGGAGCCCTCAATCTATCAAGATGTCCAGCACACCCTGCAACATGTGACGTCGCCACTACCAATGACGTCCGTGCATCCAGCTCGCCGTTCTGCCTGTGTCATCTTCCTTGTATGACCCGCTCCCTGCCTTCTGGCTGCCTGGCGATTGGAGGGAGTGGTGGCACCGGCTTGTCATCTCCCCCCTGCTCCCCGTTTGTGTTTCAGATTTAACTGTATTTGACTCTCCCTGCCGGCCCCTGGAGGATGGGCTCCCCCTTTGAGTCTGGTCCCTCCCAAGGTTTCTTCCTTCTGGGGAGTTTTTCCTTGCCACTGTCGCCTATGGCTTACTCACTGGGGGCTTTGGGTCAGGATGCTGTAAAGCATTTTGGGACAATGTAATGTTGTGATAATGCGCTATACAAAAATAAATTTGTTGTTGTTGTTGTTGTTGTTGTTGTAGTAGTAGAGCTGGAAGAGACTGGGGAGGCAGGTGGGCACTTGGGCACTGAGGAGCCCCCTCCTCCCAGGAGGAGGGAGGTTGTGGTAGTAGGGGATTCAATTACAGTATTAGAGGTGTAGACAGTTATGTGTGCACCCGTGATAGAGGGTCCCGTACAGTGTGTTGCCTGCCTGGTGCCCAGGTAGGGGACCTTCTGAATCGTGTGCACAGGATTTTGGCCCCAGCTGGGGTGGTTCCAGTGGTCATGGTGCAACTTGGCACCAATGACATAGGAAAGGGCAGGAGGGCTGTTCTGCAGGATAAATTTACAGATGTCGCGGATGAGTGTAGAAGCAGAATGTTCACAGTAGTATTCTCTGGAATACTTCCCCTGCCGTGTGCAAGCCAGGCTAAGTTAGCTGAGATAAGGAGATTAAACGCGTGGCTAAAAGGGTGGTGTAAGAAAGAGGGGTTTAGGTTTATGGGGCACTAGAAGACCTTCTGGAACAGGTGGGACCTGTTCAAGCCGGATGGGTTGCATCTGAACCAGAGGGGAACCAGTGTATCGGGGAGGCGTATGTGTACAGTAGTTGAGGAATGTTTAAACTAGGGACTGGGGGGGCAGGGAGGTTAGTTATGAATATAGGTGGGGGGAGACGGAAAGCCCAAATTAATATTAAAAGTGTGCACTGTAAAAGGCCTACCCTTTGTGGTCTGTATTTGAACGCTAGGAGTATTAGAAACAAAATTCATGATTTAGAGGTTTCAATTCCATCAGACTCTTACAACATTATAGGAATAACAGAAACATGGATGAGTGACAATGATGGAGAAGAATATAATATGGATGGTTACACGTTGTTCCGTAGAGACCGGATAGGCAAGAAGGGAGGTGGTGTTGCAGTATACGTAAAAGAAAACTTGCAGACAAGGGAGCTCACTGATAAAAATAAAAGTACAGAAGCTGTATGGGTAAAACTAGATACTAAAACCTCGAATGGCCTAATTGTCGGGGTTAGCTACCTAATGTAGCTGCAGAGGAAAGCAGAATGTTATATGACAATATCAGGATTATGAGTCATAAAAACGATGTGGTGGTTATGGGTGATTTTAATTTACCTGGGATACAGTGGGACATAAGTTCATTTACAGAAGAGCCAGAGACTGAGATGATGGAATTACAGGATTGTTTTTCACTCAGTTTGTTAATACCCCTACCAGGGGAGAAGCCCCTTCTTGGTCTTGTTTTCTCTAACAACCAAGATAGGATTGGAAAATTAGAGGTTTTAGAACCACTGGACGGTAGTGATCACAACATGATCAAAGTGCAAGTCCAAAACAAAAATATACAATGTGAGGAAGGCTAACTTTAATGGAATGAGAAACTAGAAACTGTAAACTGGATGGAGTGAAACAGCAAAACTGTTGAAGAGGCATGGGGATTTTTTAAAAGCACATTGTTGCAAGTGCAAGAGGACTTCATACCTGATTCCAGCAAAACTAAATCTAGGAAACTGCAGCCAAGGTAGTTTACAATGGAAATTAAGAATAAAGTCAGGAGGAAAAGGGCTCTCTTCCACAAATGGAAATTAACTAATGGTTTCAAAATAGACCAGGAGTATCCAAGTCTACAGGTTGAGTTTAAAAATGACATTAGACGAGCTAAAAGGAATGTAGAAAGGAAGATTGTATTGGAGGCTAAGGATGACATTTGGAGGAAGAGAAGGATGACGTTTCTTCCAATATTTTAACTCCAAAGGAGCTCTAAAAGCGGAAATCACTAATCTGCAGTATAGTAAGGGTCTTATAATTGAAAATGAAATTGATATAGTAAAAGAGTTTAATAATTATTTTACATGGGTGTTCACAATAGAGAACACAAGTAACTTGCTTGACCAATACATGTATAACTGAGTCTGATGTGGAACAAAGCCTAGCTAAGCTCAAAATAAATAAATCGCAAGGCCCTGATGGCATCTTACCTATAGTTTTGAAAGACATGAGGGATATTATTAGCCAACCTTTAACTTTTCAGAAATCCTTATCTACTGTGGCCTGTACTACGAAGTGGGGTTACTGGCTTATTGGGGTAACTTGTCAGATTTAAGGTACCACCGTTTAAATGGACTTCATATTCGTTCACTTACATTTTGCCCAGACTACCTTAAATCCGACAAGTTACCCTAATAAGCCAGTAACCCCGCTTTGTAGTATAGGGCACTGGTGTGGTACCTTCTGATTGGAAGCACGCTAATATAACACCCATATTCAAAAAAGGGGATAGAAGTAATCCAGCAAACTATAGGCCAATCAGTTTAATTTGCATAACTGGAAAAGTAATGGAAGTTATAATCCAAGTGAAAATGGTAGATTACCTGGATTCAAATAACATTCTGAGGGATAGCCAACATGGATTTAGGAGAGGTAGATCCTGCTTAACGAATCTACTCGAGTTCTTTGAGGAAGCTACAAGAGAAACTGATCACAAAAAGGCCTACGACGTGATCGATTTAGATTTCAGAAGGCCTTTGATGCTGTCCCCCACAAATGGCTCTTGCTTAAGCTCAATGATGCAGGGGTATTAGGAACTGTAGCAGCTTGGATCGAAAACTGGTTAACAGACAGCAAGCAGCGGGTTGTTATTAAAGGCACAATGTCGCAGTGGGCCTGCGTTCATAGTGAGGTACCGCAGGGGTCATTTTAGGACCACTATTGTTCCTAATTTACATTAATGATATTGACACCAATACATACAGTAAACTGGTTAAATTTGCAGACGATACCGAGGTAGGTGGTGTAGTAGATACTAAACTAGCAGCACAGAGGCTACAACGGGATCTTGATTTAATTAGCAACTGGGCTGATACCTGGCAGATGAAATTTTACGTAGATAAATGTAAGGTAATCCATGCAGGGAGCAGAAATTTAAAGTACAGATATTTTATGGGTTACACTGAAATAAAGGTAGCTGATTATGAGAAAGACCTTGGTGTGTATGTTGATGCTTCCATGTCCCAGTGAGGGGAAGCAATTAAAAAGGACAATGGGATGTCACCCAGGCTTCATATTATTGAGACTGTGTCTGTTCCCCGCGGTTTTAATCGTGGGGGGTCATTCCATTGTAGTTCGTGTCTTGCAAACCTTAGAGAAATTAGACCTATTTCAACTCTGGATAGTAGGTGTAATGCAAACCTAAAACTTGGACTCCTGAACATTAGATCGCTGGCTCCTAAGACATTGCTCGTAAATGAAATCATTACTGATTCTAATCTTAGTGCCCTATGTCTTACTGAGACTTGGCTAAAACCGAATGAGTTCTTGGCACTAAATGAATCCACTCCAGCTGAGTATAGCTATAAGCATACTCCTCGACCCGATCGCAAAGGTGGCGGAGTTGCTGCAATATTTAAGACCGACCTAGGAGTGCGTGAAAATACTGGTTATAGCTTTAGTACGTTTGAATTTATTATTCTAAATCTTGCAAGCACATCTAAGTGTAGTTCTACACCTCCAATCACCATTGCCATTGTGTATAGACCGCCAGGCCCCTATAGCAATTTCCTTAAGGAATTTGCAGATTTCTTAACAAGCTTGGTGGTTACTACCGACAAGGCCTTGATTGTTGGTGATTTTAATATTCATATGGAAAATGAAAGTGATCCAGTAACAAAAGCATTTACTGCCATTCTTGACTCTGTCGGTGTACATCAGAATGTAACTGGGCCAACTCATGCCTGTAACCACACCCTAGACCTGATTCTTAGTCATGGTGTCCTGGTAGAACACATATCAATTATCCCTCAGAATCCTCTACTTTCAGATCATTACCTTTTAACATTTCAAATACAACATAACTCCCCTAAGGCCCCAGACCAGAGGTACGATACTAGACGTTCCATAGCCTCATTATCCGCTGCAACTTTTCTGGAACAGCTCCCACAGTCCTTTAACCTAACCTCTGAAGTGTCATGTGTAAATGAACTTGAACAGGTAACCGTGAACATGGTAGAATCATTTCGTACCACTCTTGATCATGTAGCACCACTCAAGAAAATAAAACATAGAGATAAGAAACCTGCCCCCTGGTACTCTAACCGTACACGTGAACTTAAACAAGCTTCACGAAAGCTAGAACGCAAATGGCGGTCAACAAAATTAGAAGTTTTTAGATTTGCCCGGAAAGAGAGCCTGTCTAAGTATAGACATGCACTAATGACTGCTAGGTCTATGTATCTCTCTAAACTAATAGAAAATAACAAAACCAATCCTAAATTCCTATTTGAAACTGTATCTAGGTTAACAAAGAATCGTTCAATGTTAAACTCACAAGTCCCAGAAGCTCTTGGTAGTGATGCCTTTATTGCGTTTTTTAATAATAAAATAACCACGATTAGACATACCATCACGAGCACGCCCACGGTTGCACACAACCACCAATCCTCTGCTAGTGCTAGTGTTATTAGTACTAATGATAACATCTTTGAATGTTTCACTCCTGTAGTGCAGACAGAACTCCTTCAGTTAATTTCCTCTTGCAAACCCACTACTAGCCTTGTTGACCCAATACCCACCAATCTACTTAAGGAAATTGCACCACTGATTAGCACTACATTGTTAAACTTGTTAAACTCATCTCTTAGTCTTGGATATGTTCCTAAATCTTTTAAAATGGCTGTTATTAGACCTATCCTAAAGAAACCAAATCTTGAACCTAGTGACTTAGGAAACTATAGACCCATCTCAAATCTTCCCTTCATTTCTAAAATTCTTGAGAAAGTTGTTGCTCACCAGCTGTCCTCCTTTCTTCAAGATAATAATGCTAACGAGCTATATCAGTCTGGTTTCAGACCCAATCATAGCACAGAAACGGCCTTAGTCAAAGTGATAAACGACTTGCTTATGGCTTCCGACCGTGGCTGTATATCGCTATTATTCTTACTGGATCTAACTGCAGCATTCGATACTGTAGACCATAATATTCTTTTGGACCAGTTGGAAACATTGATTGGCATTAAAGGGACAGCACTACTGTGGTTTCGTTCGTATTTAACTGATCGTTATCAGTTTGTCCATGTAAACAATGAGTCATCCATAGCCACTAAAGTAAGATATGGTGTCCCGCAGGGATCAGTGCTGGGCCCCCTACTGTTCAATCTATATATGCTACCGCTTGGTAACATAATTAGAAATTACAGTGTTAATTTTCATTGTTATGCTGATGATACACAATTGTATATATCTGTTAAACCTAGTGACGCATCCCAGCTCTCTTCTTTAGCCGACTGTCTGCTAGACATCCGTTGTTGGATGGCAAGGAATTTCCTCATGTTAAATACTGAAAAAACTGAGGTTCTTTTAATCGGTCCTAAGGAGGCCCGCAATAAGTTTGTAAACCCCAACCCTAGCGGCCTCCCTACTCAATTTAAAACAGTGGTCAGAAATCTTGGTGTCCTGGTAGACTCCGACCTCTGCTTCAGTGCTCACATAAATAGCATTACGAGTACGGCATTTTATCATCTACGGAACATAACCAAGCTTCGGAAGTTGCTGTCCTTTCAAGATGCAGAAAAACTAATACATGCCTTTATAACTTCTAGATTGGACTACTGCAATGCCCTCCTTTCGGGTTGTCCATCTGGATCCCTACATAAACTTCAGTTAGTACAAAATGCAGCTGCCAGAGTTCTAACAAAAACTAAAAAATTTGATCACATTAGCCCTATCTTGTCTTCCCTGCACTGGCTACCGGTCAAGTTTAGGATTGACTACAAATTATTACTATTGACTTACAAAACTCTGAATGGCCTTGCACCACAATATCTCAATGATCTTCTGGTCCCTTACAACCCTTCTCGCCTGCTTCGTTCACAAGGAGCAGGATATCTATTAGTTCCTAAAGTAGACAGGGCTACGGCAGGCTGCAGAGCATTCTCTTACAGAGCTCCGCAGCTGTGGAATGGTCTCCCGGCGGATGTGCGGGATTCAGGCACACTCTCGCTTTTCAAGTCTAGATTAAAAACGCACTTGTATAGCTTAGCGTATAGGAAACCTAGTTCTGGTTCCAGCTAGTCCCTCACTCCCCGTCAGACTAACAGTATGAGGTGATGAGCTGGGTGGGGATCGGTGTCATTGGCTTTGGATAAACTGATGCGTCAGTGCTGTCACTCTAGCTCTACACTAGAGTGCTGATGTTCAGGGAGTCCCCATGCCTGTGTTCCCGCCTGTCTCTCCCTCTTTCTCGTGCTGCTATACTCAGATCTGCCGGAGCCTAGACGAATATTGCACTCGATCATTTTGCTTGCACTGCCTCTGGTGTCCTCAACTCTGACTAATACACAATTATTCTCACTTCCTCCCTCACCCGTTCTGGGGTGTGCTCCATGGAGCACAATGTCGTTGAAGAGTTTATGCCTCTGCGGCCTGCAAGACAACTACCTCCACCTCCGGCAACTACCCTCCAACCTGCCTGCCCTTGGCTCAACACGATGCCTCGCCATCCATCCTGCGGCTGTGTGTCTATTAATCCTGCCATCGTGCATCAAGCACCACGTGCCTGCACCGGTCGGCCGCTGCATTGAGACATATATTTCAACCCCTGTATTAGCTTAGTCATTTCATCTTGTCTGTATTAGCTTAGTCATTTCATCTTGTTTGTTTGACTCATCTGCCGGCCCCTGGAGGATGGGCTCCCCCTTTGGGTCTGGTTCCTCCCAAGGTTTAGTCCTCTTAGGGAGTTTTTCCTTGCCACCGTTGCCTTTGGCTTACTCAATGGGGGGTCCTTACGAGGCAGAAATGTAAAGCGCATTGAGACAATGTAATGTTGTGATAATGCGCTATATAAATAAAATTGAATTGAATTGAATGTTGGGTTATGTCTCTAGGTGTGTGGAGTTTAAGTCAAGGGAGGTGATGCTACAATTATACAAATCCTTGGTAAGACCCCACCTAGAAAATTTTGTGCAGGTTTGGTCACCATACCTTAAAAAGGACATTGCTGCCTTGGAAAAGGTTCAACGTAGGGCTACAAGAATGAATCCAGGTCTTAGAGGAATGTCTTATGAGGAGAGCTTAGCTGAGCTGAATCTGTTTAGCCTCACAGAAAGGAGATTAAGGGAGGACATGATCCAGGTATATAAGATTCTAACAGGTCTGGATGCTGTTCAGCCAAATCGCTACTTCAATATTAGTTTAAATACTAGAACTTGTGGCAATAGGTGGAAATTAGCGGGAGAACATTTTAAACTGAATTTGAGAACACACTTCTTTACATAGCATGTAGTTAGAGTATGGAATAGTCTTCCTGTTAATGTAGTGCAAGCTAAAACCCAAGGTTCCTTTAAATCAGAGCTAGATAAGATTTTAACAACTCTGAGCTATTAGTTAAGTTCTCCCCAAACGAGCTTGATGGGCCGAATGGCCTCCTCTCCTTTGTAAATTTCTTATGTTCTTACTAATTGGCAGTTGCGACCCATGCTCGCAGATAAAAAAAAAAAAAAGTAATTGCAAAGGCGTGTGTAGCAAGAGGTGTTTCAAATTGTGTGCTGAACTCACTTCTCCTGTATCTGAAAACAGATTAACTTATTTCAGGAATTTGTTTAATTTAGTATGTTAAATGTTTTTTGTGAAATAGTATAAGTTGAATATTCATCCATCCATCCATCACTGTTACCGCTTAAACCCAACTGGGGTTGCAGGGGAGACTGGAGCCTCTCTCGGGAACAACAGGCAGAGGCAGGATCCAACCCTGTGCAGTCGGCAACACACACACAGGCACACGCACACAATTACGGGGCCAACTTAGAGTCACCAATTAACCTACCGCGCATACTTTTGGACTGTTTGAAGGAAACCGGAGCAAACATGGGGAGAGCGTGCAAACTCCACACAGAAAGGTCCTAGGCCCAGCCCGGGGACCGAACCCAGGACCCCGATAAGCCAGTAACCCTGCTTCGTAGTACAGGCCCCATGTGTGTGAGGAGTTTGCATGTTCTCCCCATATGATCATAAGGTTTCCTCTGGTTCCTTTGGGTTGCTGGGATACTCTGGTCCCCCCCCCCCCCCTACACTAGAGTGCTGATGTTAGCAAATTGCCCGTAGGTGTGTATGTGTCAGTGAATGGTGTGCCCTGTAATGGGCTGGCACCCCAACCTGGATCGTTCCCTGTCTTGTACTCACAGTGTCTGGGATAGGCTTGGAACCCCCTGCAACCCTAAATAGCACAAACAGGTACATAAAATGGAGAATGGCTAAAAGAAACCTCAAACTCTCTCTCTCCCGGTGCATGCCTGATGATGATGATGATGATGACAGCAGCAAAGGGTAGCTAACAGAGTCTACTGTGCCTGCCGCTCCTCGGTCTGCAAGGCAGTTTTAAATCGGCCAAGTACAGGAGTTCACCTGTTTTTTATTTTTATTTATCCTTTATTTTACCAGGAAGGTTCCATTGAGATACAGGAAATCCTGGAAGTTATGACAAAGGGAAAATGTACGGACAGTCCCCAGGTTATGAATGAGATTGTTCCCAAAGTCTGTCTAAGTCAAATCTGTAGGTAAATCAGAAAAATAATACCAGTACGTCATAATAATAAACAGTAATAAGAAAAGTAACTACATATGGTACTGTACTGTAGGTTGAGCCGACAAACCACTAAAGCCGTCTGAGTCACAAAGCAATGTGTGCATTTGTTAATACAAATCATTGTATTTAACTTAAAGTATATTATATTAAACATTCATGACAGTCCATTTGTAAGTACAAGTTAAAGTTCAAAAGTCAAACATTCTTAAGCCAGGGACTATGTGTACTGCAACTTCGTACCCAAGTAGGGCATGAGATTGCTGGTTGAATCAACTTCATTAGTGATTAGAATGACTATAAAAAGGAGAGAAAAGTCTGGTGACATGCAGCTCATGTGACTGTAGTAGAACAAAATACCATTCACAAAGTTTAACTTCTAAATTTCTACTGATGAAGATGAAGGCATGGATGTGCCAAAGACATCTGACAATGACAGGTTGAATTACAAATGAATTGAAAACTAGTATGTCGGAAGGCTTTAAAGGCAAATTATATCCCTGTTATAAACAATTGTGGAACAAACGTTTTGGGAAAGACAATGCTATCAGATATTGTATGTTGCACATATGTGATGGAAGAACTGTGATTCGAAGGCATTAGGTGCAGAGTTAGGCTGTACAGCAGAAAACCCATCAGCGGTTTAAACTCAGTGCTGGCTGCCACACATTTATCGAGCACACTTCAGTCAAATTATGCTGGGACAATTCACTGCTGTCCATTATCACATGGGGCACTTGGTGGCAGGGACAAGCATATTCTGCAGCAAATGGAAAGCCAATATTTTGTTGCCTTAGGTCAATTTTTACATGGTCTTTTTTTCCCCAGACGTCTCAAAGTTCAGCCTCACACATCAAAAGAATTCTCTGATCTTGTGCAATTGAGGTGGCTGCAATTGAAACCTTTGTGACTATAGTTTAAAGGTTGAAGGAAAAGGCATTAATAGAAGGGAAGATGCAGGAATTCTTACAGCACATAGAGCAAATTTCTCGGGCTGAAAGTACAAAACAAGAGAAAGTACTGAGAGCAAGCAGGAAGGGGAGGAGTACAAGTACCCTCACTGGCAGATCCTTCCAATATGTCAAACTGAAGGGCCCCCAAAGTCACACCACTTTCAGAAATGACCTGAATGCAATAACTGAAAAAACAGTTGACATTACTGTTAAAGAACTAGAGAACAGATTTGGAAATATGACAACGTTACACATCAGAGGTCAAGTCGTTCTCTGTGTTTTGACATGACACACGGCCACGAGACATTGTTATGGGGAGCAGGAGAATGACACAGCAGTGACAAAATTTAGTCAAAAGCGCAGCAAAACTTAAAACCTCAGTGAAAATCAGTAGTGGGCCCCTCACTTGAAGATTCAGTACAGAGAACTCCTCACCTGAGCTGTTCAATGCAGAACTCAGCTTGGAGCATTGCCTGACAGCAAGTAAAACAAGCACAGACCTAACTAAACTGGCTGACCAAGTACGTAATTGTCATGCTTTTATGTGTCACACAATCATGTGTTCTTGTGTTATTACATATTATATAGACAATACAGAAGAGCTCGTAATGATAGGTTGAGCAGACAACAGCAAACACCACAGTGATTAATATACATATTTTTACTTATTTCATGTTTGACATGTAAAGGTGATTTTGGAACCTAAAAATTTGATTTGCCGACGATTCTGAAGAAAAAAAAAAAGTGAATCGTGATTCTTTTAGTGATTTAAACAGCAAGGATGAACATGATTATAATTGTCTTGGAGAACGCATGCAGCGCTGATGCAAAAGCAACACAGGTAAACTTTAAACTGATTTTTAAACATATACTAGATAATCTTGAAAAGGAATAATAATTAAAATTGCAAAATTGACTTTTTTTTCTTCATATGAGAGACTAAAAAATTTTTAGCGAAACAAACTCCCTGCGCTACAATGTCTGTATATAGAACTGAAAATAAGAAAGACTGATCTTAATCTAGCTGACTGGCGAAGTATGAATTACATGTGCACAATATGCTATGTTGGTATTAATATCACACATCAGCCAGACCTATAATATACAGCCACTTTTCGAATTCAGTACAAAAAAACCCTGCCTCGCGTTGTGATGTCATTCAGCACCAGTACCAGATTTTATAGCAGTGGAAATCCAACACCTTGAAGTACCGTACTTCTGATACTTTCTTGAAGTACTAAAAGTTACCTGGTGTGTTGTAAAAGTGCCCCTTAAAGAGAATGCAGAATTATGGAATGCTTGAGACTCTCTGGGGAAAAGTAGGAGTGCTTGCTTTGATCCAACTGATGTAATACAGAAGAATCGTTGTAATTTACAAATGAGATTGCATAGAAGTGTGAATCGAGATTGTGTTTTTAAAAAAAAATAAAAATAAAAAAAAAAAAAACAATTAGCCCAATAACTTTTTCCTCTATGGAGGCCTGTTATATAGCTGGAACTTAAGTGGACAACAGCAGCTCCACTCTTGGGACTTAAACAAGCACCATTCTGGTTAATAGTCCATTCCTATAACCACACCACCTGCTGCCCCAATACTGTTAAACTAGAGATTGCATTTAACACAGATATGTATAGTCTTAACAAAAAAGGAAATGAAAAATATAAAATTTGAGTTACTATGCAACTGTTAAAAATCAAGAGATACATATTCAACTTAGAACACAGTGTTTTTAGCAGCCAAATTTTTTTTTATTTATATTTTTATACTGATTTCTGGATTTGCTAAGGAAACTGTCAGTTTGGCTGCAGATGCTGGAAAAGTGATGTCCAAAGTCACCAAGTCTCTTGTGGATCAGGGTACAGCTAAGCCTGTTCTATTACACAGAAGTTGAACACTGAACACACACAAAATCATGCAAATTAACAACATGCCAAAGCTGTGCTATCAGGGAAGTAAAAATTTACAAAAAGCTTTCAGGAAAAGGTGGCCTTGCCTGGTCCTCTAGATCCGGGTATGGCCTGTTGCAGATGCAATACAAGCCAAAGAAATTGTGGCTGTATTTGTTGTCAGCGTTCAGTTGATCTTTTTCCTTCAGAGAAGAGAAAAGTGTCAGTTTCAATACTTTCACTTTAATATGAACAAAATGAACAAAATGAATGTTAGGCCACTACAGTTACAAGTTAATTCTACACATCGCACTTTCTGCTGTAAGCAAATGTGAGCTGCAAAAAGATCTGGAAGGAATAAAGCTGAACGTACGGGACACAGCTTGCACTCGAAGTCTTTGAATTTGGAATTACCACAATCACAGCGGAAGTTCCTAAAAAGAAACATCAGCTTAAAACATACAAGCAATGTGTACTGATAAGACATTCAAGCAACATGGCATGCAGTTTTGGCTTATGAGACAAGAAAACCCTACGTTTTCCAAATATTGAATAGTAAGTGAAATATTGAAATGTTTACAGGTGCCGTTTTCCAATAATTTAACATGACACAAACCATCGTGCACTTAAAAGCAGTCCATCCCATTACCAGTATAAAATAGCCTACATGCCTTCCTACAGACCCAGATTTTCTGCCCCAAAAAACACTGGTCAAGTCTGGCGACCCCTTTCAAGACAATAAACTTCAGAGCTGGGGGGAATCTCCCATGCTAAAATTTGTAATGATAAAATATGACAAGCAGGGGGGAATAAAAACTCTTTAGCACATTCAGAAACTTCTGTGTACCGTTCTCAATTATTTTACGCCCCACCACCACCAGATTCAGGACCCACAGTTTGAGAACCATTTATACAGACAGGCAATAGGTGACAGAGACTCTAAGGCTCACCTTTTGGTGTAGAGCTCAAAAAGCTCATGGCCCTCGTGGCATGTGTAGGAGCAGGCAAGACAGACTCCGGCCGGCTCTCCACCCGTCGGCGTGCACGTGTTGCATGCATATAGTGCCTGTCGCTTCACATAGCCCTGCAGCACAACACGACACAGCCTCAGCCGGTAGAACCTCATTCGATGAGCGATTGCACCAATTTAAGTGTGCAACCACTTTCAAACACAGATGCAAAGTCAAAAAACATCATAAAACCTACCATGCAAGTGCTATCCCCTATATTAATTAATCAGATTTAATATACAATCATCCAGTCCAGGCGTAAGCAACCCTGATTCTGGAGTGCCAGTATCCAATAGGTTTTGTATCCTAGCTGAGATCAGATGCAATTCATCAGAGATCCAAATAGGATAGAAAATCCTGGATTAGGATTGCCTACTTCTAATCCAGCCTGTTCATTTATACCAAGAAATATTAAACTATTACTCAGTATTTGGTCTGGGTACTTTCTGTTTGGAGTAAAACAGGAAACTGCAGATATTTCCCTGTGCAAAGTTAAGAAAATTATTATTATTATTTAAATGGGTCAAAAAAGGACATTACACAGAGCGGAAATAAAAATTGTAAAGTCCAAGTCAGAGGGATGCAAGACAACAGAAACTGCCAAACTTTTAAAATATGATCACCATACAATTGAATGTTTGGTGGCCAGCAACCAAAGGTGACAGAAGGAGCATGCTGAGACAAGATGACCAAAGATTTGTGTCAGATTAAAGGGAAGACTTTAAAAGGGAACTGTTTAGCATCAAATGCCACTGTTTTTCAATACTGCAATCTGAATGAATTCTCTGGAAATTCTAGGTACAATGTGACATTGTTAAGGTCACAAAAGCTGAAAAAACAAGCTCCACAGACAAGCTAAAACATCAAGAATGCACATGGACATGTCTCAAGACTGATTTTACAATGGTTTTGTGGACAGAAGAGATGACAATGAATCTTGATGAAGTGAATGGTTGGGCCAGTGGATGGACACCTTCTTCAAGCACCAACAAGGTGGTGGTGGAGTGATGATGTAAGCTGTAATTATCAGTGATGAACTTGTCGGACTTTTCCAACTTGAAGATGGTGTAAAAATTAACTACAAGATCTACTGCCAATTTCTATAACATACCTTCTTTATACACTGGTACAAAAAGAAGTCAGCAGCTTTCAAAAAGGCTATGATATTCATGCAGATCAATGCCCCCTCACAAGCAAGTATTCCATAAATTGGACTCTGTACAGGCAGGCCAGAAACACACTGACCAAGGAAATTAGAGTGGCTAAAAGAAACTACTCTGAGAAAGAAAAAAAAAGAGAAAAAAAAATAGGTCAGTGGATGATGCAGTAAACATCCTGTAACATCTCGACCACTCAGGGACTTATGCAAGGATCCCGTTTATGGACTTTAGTTCGCAGTTCAACACCATTGTCCCAGAAATCCTCTCCTCCAATCTCTCCCAGCTGAACATATCTCCTGCCATCTATCAGTGGGTCATCAGCTTCTGACTGGCAGGGAAAAGCAAGTGAGGCTGGAGGAGATCACCAACAGCACTAGTGCTCCTCAGGGTTGTGTCCTATCCCCCCTGCTCTTCTCCCTCTATACCAACAACTGCACCTCCATGGACCCAGCTGGGAAACTCCTGAAGTTTGCCGGACGACACTACAGTCATTGGACTTATCCAAGATGGCGACGAGTCTGTATATCAACGGGACTTTGGTGCAGCCAGAACAATCAGGAGCTAAACACGTTCAAGACTGTGGAAATGACAGTGGGCTTTAGGAAAACACCCCTCAGCACTAGTTCCCCTCACCATACACAGCACCCTTGTGTCACCTGTGGAGACCTTCAAGTTCCTGGGAACTATCATTTCCCAAGAACTGAAGTGGGAGAGCAACATCTCCTCCATCCTCAAGAAGGCCTAGCAGAAGATGTACTTCCTGTGACAACTGAGGAAGTACAATCTCGACCAGGAACTGCTGATCAAGTTCTACTCAGCAGTCACTGAATCCATCCTGTGCTCCTCCATCACAGTCTGGTTTAGAGGAGCCACCAAACAGGTCAGGAACAGACTGCAATGAACAGTTATGACAGCAGAACGAATCATTGGTGCCCCCTGCCCTCCCTCCAGAACTTGTACACTTCTAGAACCAGGAAAAGGACAAGGAAAATCATCAATGACCCATCACACCCTGGACACTGTCTTTTTGAACTCCTCCCCTCTGGCAGACGATTCAGAGGTCTGCAGACCAGGACTAGTCGCCAAAGTAACGGTTTCTTCCCTTAAGCCATCACCCTTACAAACATCTGACCCACAACATCAACCTACACCTGATTCCCTAACTGCTACACCCTGCTCTACTCACAACACACCATTGAATCTAAGACATCCCATACACTTTGCACCTTCTATGTTATTTACAGACAGACAATTTGTAAACAAGATGTCTTTTATATTGTATTTAATCCTCACTGTTTTGTTCTATTGTATTGTAATGTACCAGAGAGACACCAACTGTCAGACAAAAATTCCTTGTGTGTGCCACACTCACACTTGGCCAATAAACCTGATTCTGAATTGACCAAAAAGGTTTTGAAAGATGATCTAATGATGACTTTGCCATGGGTGTAAATTTCATTTAACAGTAGGGGGGGGACAATAAATATAAAATTTCTCATGAGCAAGGGGACACAAATAATACAGTCAAATTGTACTTATAAAGATATGTCCCCACAGTGAAAATCTTTGCTTCTCATTATTATTGTAGCATGGAGTCATTATGGTTATTTTCAAAGTTTTTCTCAGGTTCAATGACAAAGCAGATTTTTCTTCAAAACTATTTATTGCATTGTTTGTTATGTTGTTTACAGTCAAGCCATCAACATACAATAAAATTTAAACATGACTGTTTAAATGCATAATAGAAATTGATTATACAAAAAATACAGTGGGGTCAGTTCGGACGTAGCACATGGCTCATTTAGTAAATGCACAGCTAAACAATATGCTAATTGTGGCCGTTAATGTTAAGTTAACATTATGCCAAGTCGTCACAAATAAAACAATGCATGGGAAACGGCTTTGGCATGTTAGTTGCAGTGCACTATGCAACAAGCTATTTTAAACAAGCTAACGTTAACTAGATAAGTAATATTTTAATCGCTAATATAGCAGAATCATGGAAAATTACATCGGTAATCAGCATTTTTGCGGCAACTAATTTATGAAAGAGTCTGCATCAACTACATTGATGAGTATCGCTTCATTTAAAGTGAATAAAATACCCTTCTTACTGGAGTTCAACATTAATTGAGCCGCAGCCACACACCTGACTCGTGTGTGTAGAGTAGGTGAGATGAACTGGGAAAGCAGGCAGTGGGCCAAACCACTGTGAGGAAGGGGAGGGGGAACTCAACTGTTTCTAAATCCATTTTTTGCGTTTGTTTTTTTTTTTCTACTTACACAATTATTTTAGGTATACATACATATATTTTTCACAATAGAGAGTGCGATTTTTTTTTTTTATAATTTTTTTGGGGGGGACAACCCTCGGATGGGGGGGGGGCATGTCCCCTCCATCCCCCCCGGGATTTACGCCCATGGACTTAGCACTCTTCATCTCCTGACTTAATCCCCAACTACTGGGCCTTGCTAAAGTATGAGATTTACCAAGACAGCAATCAGTACACTCCTCAGAACAGGATCTGGGAAGCTGTCCTCACGGCTTCAACCAATATAGGACATGATCAAACCAAAAACTTGACGGGTTCAATGGACAACAGGCTCATGATGGTCTTTGATAAGAATAGTGACTATACAGGACATTATACTTGGTAAAGCAGATTGTATAGAACAACCGATAATTAATTATTCTTTACAGAGATTGAATATCTAAAAAAAACTAGTGCTGTCAAACGATTAAAATTTTTAATCAGATTAATCACAGGGTTGCTGTGGATTAATTTAATCACGATTAAATATTCATTTTTAATCTATATTAATCAATTCATTTTGCATGAGCAAACAGTAAAATGGAATATATATGCACTTAACATGTTTGTTGAACATCTTGAACATGAGTCAGATGCATTCCATCTGCCACAGAAGTGCTACACCATGGACCCATATCAAAAAGTAATATTTTTTGCTTAGCCGAACAACTTGTCGTATTTAAGGTACCTCGGTTTAAATGGTCTTTATCTGCATTCACTTAAAATTAGCCCGAACTACTGTAAATCCGACAAATAATCCAACTAATCATGAAATCCAATTCTAGCCCGGTTAATTGCCATTGTTAGCAATATCAGTTGATAACACATTACGCTCCGTGCTTTATGTATAAAACTCCATAGCAACATGTCCACAAATAAATTGGACGGTATAGTGTGTGCGACCAATTTAAGAACATAAGAACTATACAAACGAGAGCAGGCCATTCGGCCCATCGAGCTCGCTTGGGGAGAACTTAACTAATAGCTCAGAGTTGTTAAAATCTTATCTAGCTCTGATTTAAAGGAACCCAAGGATTCAGCTTGCACTATGTTATCAGGAAGACTATTCCATACTCTGACTACACGCTGTGTAAAGAAGTGCTTCCTTAAATCCAGTTTGAAATGTTCTCCCGCTAATTTCCACCTATGGCCACGAGTTCTTGTATTTGAACTAATGCTGAAGTAACTATTCGGTTGAACAGCATCCAAACCTGTTAGAATTTTATAGACCTGGATCATGTCCCCCCTCAGTCTCCTTTGCTTGAGGCTGAACAGATTTAGCTCAACTAACCTTTCCTCGTATGACATTCCCCTAAGACCAGGAATCATTCTTGTGGCCCTACGCTGCACCTTTTCTAAGGCCGCAATGTCCTTTTTAAGATATGGTGACCAAACCTGCACACAATATTCTAGGTGAGGTCTCACCAAGGAATTGTATAATCTTAGCATTACCTCCTGAGCCACAAATGAGAAGTAGTGCTTAAACAGTATAAAACTACAACTTTCTCTTCTGTTGATAAAAGGCACAGCCATCTCAGATTCTGAACTTTGGATCCTCTGTGCTGCTCCGAGATATTTCTCGGATCTCCGAGAAATGGGAGTGCGCATGTTGTCACTTCCGGCTTCAAAACTCGGAATCCGACTCGGAATACGAGTTCCCAGGGCAAATGGAACGCACCAAAACTGCCCGAAATGGGTTGACAGAGACATTTTAGGGATTTTGAGTCATTCTGCGCTGCAGATGGGTTAATTGCGCTATAAATTTTAATCAGATTAATCACGATGATGGATTAATTCGCTTTAACCCGTTAATTTTGACAGCCCTAAAAAAACCTAAATTATTTCTGTTGATGGAGAGAAAAATCCACTTTCTGATTGTCTAATAATTCTGCACACTGATGAGTGTTTTTCTTTTATTGTTGTTTGTGACTTACTAATGTTACATTTTCTCTCTAAATAAATTTACTTGAAGCAAGACAAATTCATAAAATTATCTCTGGGAGTAGTACTTCCCTAATAATTCTGCATGCAATGTAGGCTGCTGATCAGTAAAATTGACAAACAAATGTAATTTGATTAAATCACAACTAGCACACCTGCAGTATATTTTTGCACTCAGTTCAACAGAATAAACCACAACATGCAACTTCTACCAAATTGTACTATGAAAACATAAAGGGAAAGATTTAGGATTTGCGTTCAGCCTCAAAATTTGAAGATCTGCAGCTGGATCTCCGAGAAATGGGAGTGCGCATGTCGTCACTTCCGGCTTCAAAACTCGGAATCCGACTCAGAGTTCCAAGGGCAAATTGAATGTCATATTAGTCCCTGATAGCTAGAAACTCCCCTGGTTCGTGCATACATGTACTGTCAAACACAGAAATTTATGCCAAACTTTCCTTTTTTTTTAATTTTTTTTTTTTATTGAACTTTTAACGACATGAAAATGTACAGGAAAACATTTTCAGCATTAATGAAAAGTCAAACATAGAAGACAAAAAAGCCCTCTTCTGCAAAAAAAAACAAAAAAAACAACATATGCAGCTAATAGCAAACCTGTTGGTCACCTAATGTTAAATGGAACCAGATACAGGATTGTCATTACGCAAAAACAACAGACAACATTCCAGGCCCACCAAGGCAACAAAATATAAAATTAAACCTTAGTTACTCAGGGATGGCTGCCAACCCTAATTTTTGAACACGTGGAAAAAAGGACCCCATATCTTATTAAACTTATGCAGGGTCAGGAAGGAGTCTACGGGTGAGGCCCCTGGGAGACTCGGACAATGGGGGCTCAAATTGCGGACAAAGCTACGGACCTGCAAATACCTAAAAAAGTGTGTACTTGGCAACAAAAACTTTTGTGAAAGCTGCTGAAATTATGCAAATGTATAATTGATATATAAATCACTGAATGTCTTAATACCCAGATTGGACCACAAAGAGAATGCACCATCAATCAAAGAGGGATGAAAAACAGGATTGGCTGATATTGGAGCTGAAAATGAAAATGCCTGCAGACCGAAGTGGTGTCGAAACTGGTTCCAAATTCGTAAAGTGGTCCTAACTAGAATGTTTTTACAATAGGGGGAGAGTGCAAAAGAAAGAGGAGTATGAGTGAGGGCTGTCAATGAAGCCAGTTTAGAAGAAATTGACTCCATATTCAGCCATGAAGGAGGGTCTGGCTGCGCTTCTAGATGAGTCCACAAATGAATTATTCTGATATTTGTTGCCCAGTAGTAAAACCTGAAATTAGGCAAGGCCAAACCACCAAGGGACTTTGGATTCTGTAAAAGTTCTCTCCTGAGTCGAAGAACTTTCTTATTCCAAATAAACTCTGAAACTAAAGAGTCCAGTTTTGGAAAAAAAGGTTTGAGGAAGAAATACTGGTATGCACTGGAAAAAGATAAGACAATTTGGGGAGAAAATTCAATTTGACCATGTTAACCCGGGCTATCAGGGACAAGGGCAATAACGACTAGCGATGAAAATCTTCCTGAATCTGAGTCAGCAATGGGGCAAAATTGAACTTAAACAAGTCCTTAAATTTGGCTCTCACCTGAATACCAAGGTATGTAAAACCCAATTGAACAATTTTGAATGGAAAATCCAAAGATGTATTACGGGCAGCATTGTTCAATGGAAGGAATTCGTTCTTGTCCAAGTTTATCTTATAACCAGAAATGCAACCAAATGACTCGAGAATATCAAGCACAGCAGGAATTGAAACAGAACAATTAGCAATAATATAAAGCAGCAAATCATCTGCATAAAGAGAGACACTGTTCAAGACCGTTTCTAACCAGTCCAGTTATACGAGAATCGGACTGGAGGGCAACGGCGGGTGGTTCAATGGCAACAGCAAATAAAACAGGACTTAATGGGCAACCCTGACGAGTGGAACGAAACAAAGGAAAATACCCTGAATGAATATTATTTGTTCTAACTGATGCCATAGGGGAAGAATAGAGCAATTGTATCCAGGAAATGAAACTCTGACCAAATCCAAATCGCTCCAATGCATGAAACAGATAATCCCACTCCACCCGGTCAAAGGCTTTCTCTGCATCTAAAGAAATCAGGGCCTCTGAGCCAGATGAACCTGGAGTGCTGTACATGACACTGAAAAGTCAACTAAGGTTATAGAAAGAGTGTCTGTTCTGGATAAACCCCGTTTGATCAGGAGAAATAATGGAGGGCAAAACAGATTCCAATCGCATAGCTAATAATTTGGATAAAAGTTTTACATCTATGCATAGTAAACTTATAGGACGATAGCTTGAACATAACAATGGGTCCTTTTCTTTTTCAAAATTAGAGATATTGAAGCCTGGTTAAGTGTTGGGGCAATATAAGCAGTTCAAACAATTCAATAAACATTTCAATCAAAATAGGTCTTAGTTTATCAAAGAAAATCTTATAAAACTCCACTGGAAAACCGTCCGAACCTGGACATTTCCCAGATTGCATGGATAGTGTGGCTCTTTTAAGCTCGTCCACAGTAATTGGCTCTTCCAGCCTCTGAACTGAGACCGGGTCCACTTTAACCAAATCTAATGAATCGAAAAAATTGTCAAACGAAGATGAATCGGTCTCTAACTAATATAAGGAGTAAAACTGTTTAAAATGGTCATTAATTTCTAATGGATCTGTTGTTAGGCCACAAGAGGCATGAATTTGTAAAATTTGATGAGAGGAGGAGGCCTGCCGTAACTGATGAGCTAAGAGTTTGCTGGACTTCATTGCTGGACAGCATCGTCATTGCGATGTACGCACGTGCAATAGTCACATCGCAGGATGTGCGATGTTAAGTAACGCAAATTAAATTAAGCGGCGTGGACAACGCTTTTGGTGTTTTTGCTGAACTAACAAATGTCACACTGTTCTTATTCTTAAACAATCCACAAAAGTCTGTCTAATATAATTTAGATCAATTTAAAGGTTTTCGGATACGGAGCCAACACGCAGCTTTGCACGGGCAGCTAACAAACATGTCGATCACAGAACGAACCACCAAGCACAAACATTCTAACCATTTAACCCAGCATTATTTTGTCACTCATGTTAACTCTCATATGCGATAAGCTTCCATAGTTTAATGCTCATGCTCTGTTTAGTACTGATTAAGTTATCATTTCAAATATATTTGGGCTAAATCAGGTCAATCTTTCTAGAATGATTAATTATACCAATACAGCAGCGGTCACTAACAGGTGGACTGCGCCGGACCCGGACCCAGAAGCTGTCCCATACGGACCTGGACCGATAGCCCTTTGTCTGCGCTAATGTGCCATTAGTGTTAATAACAGCAGCAAAGCGACCAAAAAGCCGTAATGTTCCCAAGAGAGTGGCTGGTCTGTCCTGAAATCATATAGCTGAAAAGTTTTCAAATACAGTATGTATTATATAACATGTTGGATAAATAGACATAGTTTACTGGTGATTTCATGTTCGTGGAAGTTTCCGCTTTTTAACATATGTATAAAGTAATATTATCTGTTATATAGATCAACTCAGGTGAAATAAAAATTGTACGTTTTCAGCATCTGGCACGCCACTCATGATTTCAGACTTGCGCAGGAAATCTTACGGTAAATCTATATTATTCCATTATAAACCTAAAATGAGCTACGTCAAAAGTGTGTTTACATGGTTAAATACAAAAGCATACTATTTACAAGGTAAGAACTGTTACATGTGTGTGCAGACATCTCGAATTGAATTGCACTGAATTAATTTGATTTGACAGTCAGGTACTGATTACATGCAATGTTGATACAACTGATATGCTACTTAAATATACGTCACACTAAATAGTTAGACATTATGATCTTCCGGACCTTTGCTTCAAGAAATTTTCTCTAACTGGACCTCTTTAAATTTTAGTTGAATACCCCTGCAATAGAGCTATTGAACTAATTAGAATTTTTAAAATCCCAATATATATCGCAGAAAGAATAAATATTGCAATGTGATTTATTCCCAATATCGTGCAGCCCTAGTAGAAAGGATATCAAACTCTGCCTGAAGAGAAAGACGCTCCTTGCACAAGTTTGGGGACGGACAGGAGGCATAAATCTTATCAAGCTGACCGATATGCTGGCTTAATTCTTGTAACTTACTTCTCCTTTGCTTATTCTCAAAACTGCAATATGAAATAATTTCACCTCTTATGTACACCTTCAAAGTTTCCCAAAGAAGTGAAGCTGAAACCCCTGGGAGTCATATTAACAGAAAGAAAAAAGTCAATTTGAGTACAAACAAAGTTGACAAAATCCCTGTTAAGCAATAGCCGTGTGTTAAGACACCAGGGGGGGCGTGGGCTATCACGTTCCTTTATGTACAGTTCTAATGTTACCGGGGCTTGATCTGATATTACAATAGGGTTATACACACATGACCGAACTGAATGGAGAAGTCGATTATCTATAAGTAATCGATACGGGTAAAGGTATGGTAGCCATGTGAAAAGAAGGAATATTGTCTCCCGAATTGATTAAGAAAATGCCAAGGATCGGAAATAGAAAACTCATCCATAAAGGACAAGATAGTTTTAGAAGACTTTGAGGGCGCACCAGTTCTAGAGGAAGAACGATCCAATATGGAGCAGTTGATGTCACCTCCCATGATAAGCATGTGTGTAGACATGTCAAGCAATCTAGAAAACATTAATCGGAAAAAAAACTTTCATTATCCCGATTAGGGCCGTATATATTGGCGAAAATTACTGGATTGTTATATAACTGTCCTGTCACAAAAACAAATCTCCCGTTAGGATCTCGGATAACATTAGAACATAAAAAGGGAACAGACTTGGGAATCAAAATAGCCACACCCCTACATTTTCCTCTAAATGAGGAATGGAACATTTGACCGACCCATCTCCTCTGTAATCTAATGTGGCTAGAGAGATCTAAATGAGTCTCTTGGAGGAAGACTATATGAGCACCTAACTGTTGAAGGTGATGGAGCACCTTACTACGCTTAATCGGGTTATTTAAACCATTACAGTTCCAAGTAATTAATTTAAGACCAGTCCCTGACTGTTCTGACTGTTAACGTAGACAATGCCACAATTTAAACTAATAGATCAGTGCATGCACATACAGTGTAGTATGGAATGTCTAACAGCCGTAACATTATAAATAGAAAATAAAGGTAACCATGCAATAATAAATAATAAAAGCTGAAGCGTCCTGCCAACCAAGACACAAGCAAAACCCAAGAAATAGCAGAGACATTCAGATTGCGCCACAACAACATCTAAGGCAAGTGCCCCTAAGAGTCTGCGATATAAGAAAAGAAATATAAAGACAACACAGTAATAACATTTACCCCTTCAAAGTGGCTCATATAGATATAGGCCCAAATAGAAATGAGAAAGGGAACAGCATAACAATCAAGAACAATGAGATAACCAATTGGCCTACCAGGCGGCCAGCATCGTTCTCAGACTGTAGTACCGGAGGAGACCACAGACTTAAGATTTGTGTTAGTCTATTACGGTGGCCGGATCCTCAAAACTGCGCGTATCTCCGCCCAGCAGAGTGATCCTAAGGGTTGCGGGGAATCTTAAGCCATACTTCACCCCGGGGCATGAAAGCAGCCGACGTTTAACGTCCGAAAATGCAGCACGTTTCTTGGCAACTGCAGATGTATAGTACGGAAAAATAAATCTTTTGCCCTGGTAAAGAAGAGGAGACGTCCGGGAGCCGTCTCCGGCCCGACGTAGAATATCATTCCTCACATGAAAGAAATGCAGTCTAATAACGAACGGCCTTGGTTGTACACCATCCTTAGGTTTAGGTTGAAGAGTGCGATGCGCACGGTCGAGCAGGAGCACGTCATCCAGGCAGAGCACCTCTTTCAACAGTTACACAACAAACTCAGTCAGGCGCACACCTTCGATCCCCTCCGGCACCCCAACCAACCTTATGTTGTTCCTCCTCGCTCTTCCCTCAAGGTCTTCACATTTATCTGTTAGCAACTGAACTTGAACTTTAAGCGTGGAGACCGTAGAGTTCAGCGTGGTTAACGAGTCACTGTAGTCCGTGGATGCGCACTCGAGTTCGGCGATAAGCTGGTCATGGGAGCAAAGTTTTTGCTGCACAGGCTCAATGGCATGTCTCAACTCCTCTCTCACTGACGAAATCTCCGCACGCAAATCAGACGACAGCGGGTCAATTTTGCTGCAAATGTCACTCATCAGTATGTCCAACATAGCTCGTAACTGACCAAGATTGCATGCACTATCATCGCCCGCCGCATCCCTCGATGGCGAACCGGGCTCTGTTGAGTGCTTTCACGCGGCCTGCACGACTCGACTTGGTTTTCATTCGTAAAGTTGCCAAGAATGTCCCAAATAATGAGAATAAATAAACTGAAGCTGCCCCTGTGCTTTAATCAACTGAGCACCAATTAAATCATGTAAAGAAAACTGCGTTGAAAAGTTTCAATTATCACAAACTCACGGAGCAAACTGGAGACACGTCCTACATCTTCGATGCTCAACTGCACCCCTGCCAAACTTTCCTGCAAGGGATGTCATAATCATGTTATTTTTGAAGTTTTAAAATTACATTAGCAAAATGCTTAGCTTCTTACAAAATTCACGCATTATGGTAATTAATTTAACAAAGCATTGGTGTGCCTCCTTGTACATGTACACTCACATACTGGAACCCAAAGATATTCACCAGTTACAAAATAAGAGCCTGAGTCAAGTTCCAAGTCTCCATCATGGTTCCAATTTGACGTTACTATTTATCAAAAATATTTAACAGCCTATTTGTTTTTTTCTATTAGTAACTGATGCAACTAAATGGGAATCACCACTTGAATAGTTAAAAACTGCATGGCTCATACCTCCTTAAGCTTATATACATATTCAAAGTAATCTCTATTTCAAATGCCTTTGAAGTAATAGGCTCAGTGCTTAGAAAAATGCCTACATTTAGCTGACAGAAATTAATTTTGTCCTTAGGAATAAAAGTAGCTAGCCCGATTTATCACTAATGAAGGCTTCCATATATGACAAACCACAAGATGTCCCTACATGAGCACGCCTGTTGAAATGAATTGGAATGCCACTAACAGGTTAGCAAGTTAATTCACAAGTTCTAGAGCACAGCACTGCTGTTTAATTGCTGTTTTTCTGTCCAATAATGACATTCTGTGAGCAATATCTGATAGTATATTTTACTATATACTTCACCTCTAGGCATTTTGCACCGAGCACCAAAGAAGCTTCTTTCCTTGAAGATTCCTGGTCATGGAAAAACAAAGTTGCAGGCCGTTTTTAAGTTGTAAGAAAATACAGTCTGACTTATAAATGTATGTCAGAAACTAAATGGTGTTTTGCGAGATATCTGGTAAATCAGGGGTGCCCAATACATCAATCGCAAAGGTAGTGTGGGTAGATCGCATTACAAAAAAAAAAAAAAGAGGATGGATGACGCGTTCAACCGCGCCAGCTGCTGCAAAACTCTAGTAAGCTACCGAGTCGCCTAGTCAGCCTCCAATTTATTTCCAATGCAATCCAATCTAGCTTTATTTATAAAGCACTTGAAACAACCTGTACAGTACTGTACAGTAAATAAGAACAAAATAAAACACATAATAAATAACAGATTTATATTAAAACAATATAAAAGAACATATAACTAACTAAAACAATCAAAAATAAAAGAGCTAAAGCAAACATCTCATAAGGTGTCAAAGGCCAGGGTATAAAGATGGGTTTTCAGAAGTGATTTAAAAACAGACAGAGAAGAGGCCTGTCTAATCTCTAAAGGCAGATTGTTCCACAGTTTGGGAGCTGCTACAGCAAAAGCACGGTCTCCTGTAAGTTTATGCTTAGTCCTGGGTACATTCAGGAGCAGCTGATCGGCTAACCTGAGAGAGCGGGTGGGTGTATAAGGCAGTAGCAACTCTGAGAGATAGGATGGGGCAAGGTCATGGAGGGCTTAAAATTCTTTTGTTTGTTTTTAAAGATGAATCTTAAAAGAAATGGGCAGAGAGTGGAGTCAAGCTAAAATGGGGGAATTGTGCTCAAACTTCCGAGTGCCAGTTAAAAGATGAGCAGCAGCATTTTGCACCCTCTGGAGGTGAACGATGGATGAAGCACTGACCCCAAAATAAATTGCATTACAGTAATCCAGCCGGGTGGTCACAAAGGCAGGGATTACGGTCTCAAAGTGTTGCTGGGAAAGAATTGGCTTTTTTTTTTAGCCAGCTGCCTCAGCTGGAAGAAGCTTGATTTTATAACTGCCTTAATTTGACTGTCAAACTTGAGCTCAGCGTCCACGTTAACCCCCAGGTTCCTGACAACTTGCTTTTTATACTGGTCCAAGGAATCTAAGTACACACTGGGGGTCCCAGTAGGGTTACCAAAAACCATCACCTCAGTCTTCTTATTAAATTTTAAAAAGTTAAGAGCCATCCAGGCTTTAATGTCATCGAGACACTGAAGTAATGGCTACACAGAGTATGTGCCTTTTTATTTTAGAGTGACATAGATCTGACAGTCATCAGCATAAAAATGAAATGCAATGCCATGTTTTCTCAATATAATACCAAGAGGGAGTAGATACAACGAGAAGAGGATAATTTTTCAATAATTTTAGAAAGAAAAGGCAGTTTGGAGATAGGCTTATAATTTGCAAGAACCGTGGGGTAAAGAGCAGGTTTTTTTAATCAACGGTTTGACTACTGCATGTTTAAAATCCATAGGGACCACACCTGACAAACTGATTTATCAGTTTAAGAACCAAAGGTCCAACTGTGGACAAAACCTGTTTAAAGAACTTAGGAGGGACAGCATCGTTTGGAGACCCAGCAGGCTTCAAACGACCAACAATCTCCTCTAAATAGGACAAGGTCACAGGCTCAAACCTGTCAAACACAGCGGGGCAGGGAACAGAGACTGAGGGGTCAAGACTAAGAGAGATCTGAGCCCTAGTGAAGGAGACCTTCTCAAGAAAAAAATCGTAAAAATATTCTCACATGCTACAGGGGAAGGCTCGATACAATCTGTCTGAGGTGCATTAAGAACAAAGTCAATGGTCTTAAATAAAACACGAGGATTGAGACAATTTGACAGAATTAAGTCAGAGAAGTGTTTTCTTTTGGCATCTTTTACAATTGATTGATAATGGCGCCAACAGTCCTTTAACATCTGAAATGACACTTGCAGTCTGTCTTTTTTCCACTTGCGCCCAGCTCGGCGACACTCACGTCTGACAGCTCTGGTCGAGTTGTTCAGCCAGGGCTCCGATTTAGTTTTAGGCTGTCTGGTTTTTAATGGAGCCACCATGTCCAAAGCAGTCCGGCAGGTGGAGTAGAACGATGAGCTAAGCTCCTCAGTCTGGCTGTTAAAAAGCTCTGGGATTTTACAGATCTAGTTAAACACTGCTGTAAACTGCTCAGCAGTGGAGGAGTTAACACGACAACGGTGAGCAGCAGTCCAAGGTTTAACTGTAGCACAGACGAGGGCAACTTCAAATATCACAGGCATATGGTCAGAAAACACAGCATCACAAATCTCTAAGTTAGAAACAGGCAAACCATGAGATAAAACAAGGTCAAGTGTGTGCCCACGTTCATGTGTGGGGCTGGCCACACATTGCACAAGATTAAAAGAATCGATAAGGTTTAAAAAGCCCTTTACCATGAATATTAAAATCTTCCACAATAAGAAAATGATCATATTTTGGCATGTATTCAGCCAAGAAGTCAGCAAAGTTGTTCACAAAGTCTTTATTGTATTTTGGAGGGCGATAAACCACCACACAGAACACAGTGTGAGAGCAGCCCAGCTCAAACACATGGAGTTCAAAGCAGGTGAATGGCAACGGTGTTGATAGTTGCTTACACTTAAAACGACTTTTAAAAATCGTTGCTATTCCTCCTCCTCGGCCCAACATCCGCGGGGAATTAAAATAGCAGCAATCATCAGGTAAAAGTTCAGAGAAGATGCTGCACTCACCAGCGCTCAGCCACATCTCACACAAAGTCCAATCCTTGGGATGTGAAAATATCCTTCAGGATAAAAGTTTTGTTTGTTAGGGACCTAGCATTAAAATCTTCCACAATAAGAAAATGACGTTAGCCGTCTTGGAAGCCCGACACAGAGGCCGCAGGTTCCGCAGATTCACCCCACGCCAGCGGGGACGAGGAGAGCAGGGTTTTCGGGGCTGGAACATCCCATCAAGGCCAACAACCAGTACCAGCCAGGCGTCGACAGGTTCCAGCGAACGTCGAGGGAAAGAGAAGTGAGGCGCCGCTTCGTATTTTTTGAAAAAAGGCGTAAAAGTGTGCCCTAACAAAGCTTTCAGCTTCACCTGCTGGCTGCTGCGTCGCCACCAGCGCTTACGCCGGAGGGGTGTAATCGGGACACGACACAGGTGAGCCGGGATGTCCGACAGGAACAGGGGCAAAGTTTTATGACCAGTATTATGACCAGCATAGCTCAACTTTACTAGATCATTGGCCGAAAGTTGGAGATCCAAAAGAGTCTGGCGATCATATAACTTCCCTCCGAAAAGCGAGCTGAGAAAGGTGAAGGAACTAAAATCCCAGTTCAGTTCAAAAGTACTCTATCCCAAAGGAAAATTAATAATAAAGAATACTCAATATATTTATAAGTAAATATATGCTTTGCATTTTTATAGTAGGTAGATCATTTTCACTTGTAGATCACTTATAAGTAGATCGCTAGCTGAAAAAGTATGGACACCCCTGTGCTAAATTATCACACACATTGTCTGACGTCACGGTTCTCTGGCTCTAGTGTTTTTCATACGTGGATTACTTGTTCAGCCGGAAAGTTTTGGATTGCTCTCAGGTCAGTCAGTCAGAGAGAGATGATGGCGATGACGACAGTTGAGGGGCAGCTTCCACCAAATTCGGTGAGATCGTTATTGAATTACCCTTTTGCAAGAAGGACGATGGTGGAAAAAAATCCACGTTAAGGAGCTGGGACCCGACAAGCCCGAAATAACTGTAGCTGTAAATTGTTAATTTACTTTATCTGTGAAACTGCTGATTTTAAGAAGGAAATTAAATTATGATTGTGAAACTGTTGTCATTTTCTGACTGTTCATTTGAATGCTTATACTGGACTAGGAAGGGAAATCTATTGGTACGTCAGCCCCACCAAGAATTTCTTCACCAGCCGCCACTGAAACACTGTACCTTTAGTACATATTAAATCTTTGAATTCATCATATCCCTCTAATAAAAGGTCCTGCTTGGATTGCGTAAAAAATGCGCCCTGTTTTTTTTTTTTTTTTTTTTACCATTTTGTGGAAGCTAAAAGAGACTTGCTGATCAAGTTTGCTAGACTCGATATACACTCACCTAAAGGATTATTAGGAACACCATACTAATACGGTGCTTGACCCCCTTTCGCCTTCAGAACTGCCTTTATTCTTTGTGGCATTGATTCAACAAGGTGCTGAAAGAATTCTTTAGAAATGTTGGCCCTTATTGATAGGATAGCATCTTGCAGTTGATGGAGATTTGTGGGATGCACATCCAGGGCACGAAGCTCCCGTTCCATCACATGCCAAAGATGCTCTATTGGGTTGAGATCTGGTGACTGTGGGGGCCATTTTAGTACAGTGAACTCATTGTCATGTTCAAGAAACCAATTTGAAATGATTCGAGCTTTGTGACATGGTGCATTATCCTGCTGGAAGTAGCCATCAAAGGATTGGTACATGGTGGTCATAAAGGGATGGACATGGTCAGAAACAATGCTCAGGTAGGCCGTGGCATTTAAACGATGCCCAATTGGCACTAAGGGGCCTAAAGTGTGCCAAGAAAACATCCCCCACACCATTACACCACCAGCAGCAGCCTGCACAGTGGTAACAAGTAGAGGTCGACCGATGTATCGGTTTTGCCGATTAATCGGCACCGATAGTTGATTCCCGGAACTATCGGTTATCGGCAAAAATCCACGCCGATAGTTTTTCCGGGTTGCGTCAGAGCTGAAGCGGCTGAGAACGGTCCGTTGTCCTTATACAGTGAGAGAGCCAACATATATATGTTCTAAGATTATTGGTCTGCCCTTGAGATCCTTATCACACATCTGTGACCAGCAGACACACAGGCTAGCACTCAAAATCATTAAAGACCCATCACACCCGCTGAACACTGCCTTTGAGTGGCTCCCCTCCAAACGCCGGCTCCGTTGTCCTTTGTTCCTAAAGCTGTCCTTCTTTTGAACTCCTGACACCCTCCCAAACCCACCATTATCACCTCACACTCCCATCTGCCCCTCCCCCCTACAATCCAGACCTCCTCAGATCTGAGTCTCTCACTTTTCCCCCCCCCCCCACTTTCTCCATCATGCATACTATTGCCTCTGTACTTTTAGTCATTTATTATGTTCATAGTTTATTGTGTGTCTGTGTGTCATCGGTTGCGTTTAATGTTACTACTGTTATTTGTGTGCGTTGCTCCTCTATGCCTTTTAAATTGCCCCTCGGGGACAAATAAAGATTTTTGAAATTGAAATTGAAATTGAAAATATCTATGGCAAGAGCCGCCTCTATAGGCGAAAATCGCTGTAAAGCACATGCTTTTGTTTTGACACGTGATACTGTTAGTTGCAAGGAGAGCGCAAGCTGCCTGGAGAGAGCGCGGTGCACGGACAACGCTGACACTTCAAATGCACGTTTAAAACACAGACAGCGAAAAGGTATGTATACAGTACACTACAGTACATGTTTTCATCTCAATATAAAGTAATTCATTTGTTGATTAGATTCTGCATTGGAGAAAGAACAGCAGTATGTTTGTCGACAAGGCTGAGAGGACGCTAACATTAGCAGTACATCAAGCGGTTAAAATAATGTGGCAAAAATACACGCAAGTCCGACCCAAATGTTTAATGTCATGATTGTTACCATCAGGAATGCATTCGATTTCAGTTCTTTTTATCTTCAGGCACAGGGTGCGATTTGCTGGGGGGATGAGGGGATCCGACTGGAGCGCTTCGAAACAGTGAATCTTTTTGCGACGCAGTGTTTTACTGATTCGGAGTTTCAAAAAGCTCTGTTGATACTTTGCTCACCTTCTCTATATAATACATTTGTTGTTTGAAATGAAATCATTACTATTATAGGCCTAACTTACGATGTTTTTATTAAATTTGTTATCACGTAATACAGCTCCCTTCGTATTAAAACCATTTCATGACGTGACACTCATTATCTGGTTCTTGCCTAAAAAGACGGGTATATAATGAGCGTTGTTAACAGATTACACAAACAGTTTGGTCAACCTCTGCCTATGGAGAGAGAAAAAAGTTTTCAAAATAGAAGCAAATATAGTGGGAGACTACACATATAATATACATTTATATAATTAATATTATATATAATTATAATATTATATAATTATATAATTATTATTATAATTCATTTTGTATGTAACTTTTTTTTATTTATTTGGAGTGTTACTTTTTCTTTCAGTTTGAAAGCATGTCTTTAATTTACCTCAATATTTATTAATATATTCATATTTATTTCATATAGCACATTTTCATGATTCAGTACTGTTTTTTTGTTTGGTTTTTGTAATAAAGTTTAGTACTATTTTACATGTAGTGTTATGTTTTAATTTAGTTGTTTTTTTTTTAATCCAGTATCCATTTTAAAAACTATCGGTTAATTAATCGGTTATCGGCAAGTACGGACCAACCTAGCTATCGGTATCGGTAAAATTCAATATCGGTCGACCTCTAGTAACAAGGCATGATGGATCCATGTTCTCATTCTGTTTACGGCAAATTCTGACGCCATTTGAATGTCTCAACAGAAATCGATACTCATCAGACCAGGCAACATTTTTCCAGTCTTCAACTGTCCAATTTTGGTGAGCTCGTGCAAATTGTAGCCTCTTTTTCCTATTTGTAGTGGAGATGAGTGGTACCCGGTGGGGTCTTCTGCTGTTGTAGCCCATCCGCCTCAAGGTTGTGCGTGTTGTGGCTTCACAAATGCTTTGCTGCATACCTCGGTTGTAACGAGTGGTTATTTCAGTCAAAGTTGCTCTTCTATCAGCTTGAATCAGTCGGCCCATTCTCCTCTGACCTCTAGCATCAACAAGGCCCACAGGACTGCCGCATACTGGATGTTTTTCCCTTTGCACACCATTCTTTGTAAACCCTAGAAATGGTTGTGCGTGAAAATCCCAGTAACTGAGCAGATTGTGAAATACTCAGACCGGCCCGTCTGGCACCAACAACCATGCCACGCTCAAAATTGCTTAAATCACCTTTCTTTCCCATTCTGACATTCAGTTTGGAGTTCAGGAGATTGTCTTAACCAGGACCACACCCTTAAATGCATTGAAGCAACTGCCATGTGATTGGTTGATCAGATAATTGCATTAATGACAAATTGAACAGGTGTTCCTAATAATCCTTTAGGTGAGTGTATAAGGGCTTTTCAAGCAGAGCGGGTGCGCGCAATCATCTCGGATGATTGAATCTAGCTAGACTAATCTACTCCTCTGGGTCGTCTGAAAAACCGACTTACCATGATGAGTTTCACGCCATTAACTTATCCAAGATGAGGCTTCTGATCTTGGATGATTTAAGCGACATACGGAAAATACCCCCTGCTCTGTGCACAGCCGTATATCGTGATGTGTTTATAGTTTGGAAGTATTGTACACTTAATGCTTCGCATGTGTGGAAATTTCAACATTTTCCAGTCCAAGTCACAAAACTCGAGTCCCCATTTCTGCTGGTACCCTTGTCAGCCACCACCACTAATTCTGTGAAAAACACTGGGTGTAAATTAAGGGCATGATGGTTCTGAAACCGAGACTTAAGACCGTGATACAAACGTTCACAATCTCCTTTTGCGTTTCTGGAAGACGGAACCACGATATCCCCCCAACCTCAATTAACCAGTTTCTGCAGGTGCAGCTTGTTAAACTCTCACTACGTTACTAATGTTACAAAAAACATTTTCAGTTCACAATTAACACTGTAAGACATGTCAAATATAAAATTATTTGTTGTATTTAAAGTTACAGAAAGCTGGATATTTTGGAAATATTACACGTACACTAGGGATGCAATGGTACACTTCTTTGTCGTGTATTGTCACTATTTCACATGTATTTCTGTATTTTCAAATTACTTGCATTTTAATTAAATACACTTTATCACACCAGTATTTTGTTACATTTGATTTGTAACAAGATACTTTTTGATGCATTCTGCCTGGTACTTAGACATTTCATCGAATTTGCAGCAGTCATAATTATAAACGCGCGGCCAGACACGTGGCATCATACCAATATTTACACCAAAAACATCTGGATGTGCACCCACATCTGCCCTTCATCATAGCCTTACATTGGCGCCGGCCAGCTTCGGAAGCGAGCAGTGGGCTCCGGCGACCCGGCCAGCAACAACAAGCGGCTCGAGGGCTAGTGCTAGTGTTACCTCCGGATATGAACACCTCTCCGAGTCGCTACCGCCCAGCACTGCCGACGCCTCGTTCTCCAATTCCTCGTCTTCCTCCAGTACGTCTACAAGAGAGACAGTCGCCTCGTCCCCTTCGTTTACCGCCATGCTTAAAAAGATAGAAAAAAATAAGACTCACTTCCTTTTCCAGGGCAAACGGCAGGGGTGGTGGGGAGGACGGGCTACCGTATTCACTGGTAATGCATAGTGTGCACCTTTTTCATTAGAATGAAGATTATTGAGGAACAGACAAAGGAGAGCTCTAAACGGTTATTTCTTGGTGCTAGCTGAAATAAAACATGAAATCGTTTCTAGGGCAGGCAAAATATTTGAACTAATTCAGGGGCATTTCAAGTATTTGAAAAGATCGGGGGCTAAGTCAAGTTTACCCGCAGTTTGACTTTTTTTTTGAAGGAAGATTGGCATCGGGAAATACTCGGGGCTATAGACCCAAGTGGTAAGACCTAACGACTCCCATGGACTAATTTCCTACTAAAATATTATGTAGGAATCGCAGACAAATACCAGTACGTATTTTCAGGCTAGCCAATTTAAATCATAATCTAGCGCCCCGGTTTGTTAGTCGCATGTAGTTCTGAAAGTGGGCACATACCCTCCTACAGCCCCGCCGCCAGATCCGTATTAGGCTCGTGACGTCATTACGTCGGAAGTCACGTGTGGAATACTGGTAGAGTATGGCTGCGCCAGAGCTGCGTGGGGAATTGAAATATCGAGATGGTGACAGCCGGGAATTCGTCGTTAAGACAGAGAAAAGCCTCCAATCTGTTTTATCTGGGATTCGCACGTTAAGTGCCGATGTGTCAGAAGCCTTGACGGAGTTGGTGTCTCAGGACGGAGGAACTGCGGGAAACGGCGTGGACCAGCTTAACGCCGATGGTATGTCTCCGTCGTTAATGTGCGGCCGATAGCGCTTCGACGGTGTCTGTTGAATATTAAAACTTGTCATATAACTGCTACGGATGTTATTACGCGGGTCCTGCCTGAAGTATTAAAATCTTGAGGTGTTCTTTGCGTGTTTGAGACGTTGGGGTTGATACGGCCATTGATGATGCGAATCTTTGGAGCTGCGTTTTAAATATAATTCATACTGAATTATGAAATACAGAAGATTTTACCAGTATTTTCTATCGCACTAAATAACGGAGGGCGTCTGCAGCTGCACGTTCCGTGCGTACCTTTGGCATTTGGACTAATCATTCGGCTAACGTAACATTTTTTAAAAACATAAAAACAGTAGTGTTGCACAGTTCAGGGTAAAATTTGATTCGCGTTTTCCCCCTCAATCGAGACCGCGGGAGGCTGTGCCAGTGTCAATGATCAATTTCAGGTAAGTAAAGTATACAGTATTTTACTGTAAGTATACAGTAAAATAGCTTCAAACTCCGGACATAATAAGTGTAATAGTTGATGAATCGCATGGTATTGCGCTTTTTAACAGACGTATTGTCATTCACAAGATAGTTTGTCGTTATTTGGGCTGAAAATGCATTGTTCGTATAGTATGTCTTAATGAAAAAATACCAGATTCAGAGGTCATTATTATTTACTATACAGCAAAATGTATTACTATGTAATCGCCAGCGCTGTCATAATGGTGCTTATCTCTGCTATCCTCATTGTGCATAGTTAATTACTTATCTGCCTTTATGTCCCAGAAATGTTGGTACTTATGTGTACTAAAAACCTAGTTGAATAGATGTTTTCTGCGCCTGCCACATCATTTGGTCATAAAAAATATTATAGGATTTAGTCACTAAATACATTTAAAGCAATTTTGAGCTTGATGGTATTTGAAGTGCAATTGTCTTAGGCTTTATTGTATATTCAACTTGTTTTTTGTCTTGATGTGTTTTTTATTGTTGTGTTGTGTTTTCCTTTTTACCTATGAGTTTTTAATGTAATAGACTAAACTGGCTAATAATTATTCACCTAAATGAAGTATTTTTTACAAGGTGCATCAGAAAGAAAACTTCAAAACCAGCCAGAAACTTTGTTCTTCATGTTTTCTTTTTTGACAGATGAGGAAGGAGATGAGGGTGATGAAGAAGAGGAGGACCAATCAAAGACTAGACAGAAAGGGACAAGCAGAGGGCCTCCAGCCAAGCGCACAAAGACACTTAAGGCATAGAGTCTCCTGTTCTGTGGTGTGTGCCTGAAAAAGAAGTTGGCCACCTTTGGGACTGTCTGATTGGTATATGCAATAAGATGGGAAAAGCCCCCCTACCCCTTACTGGATAGGGGGCTCCATATTCCACCAAGAATGTCAGCCTTCAACATCAGCTGCTTCGTTTTGATCTCATTCATCAAAAGTGTGACATTTGTGCTTTTTTATGTATTGACTCATTTGTTTTGCTGCCAAGGAGAGCAGGAAGTATTAAGGGATATATGTACATTTGTCCACATGGTTTACAGTGTGTGTGTATAATCTTCAGGAAACTTCTATGGACATTCTCTTGCCCTTAATACATTTTATTTCTGCAGATTGTAACTTTTATTTCAGCATCATTATTAAATGATCTAAAGTGCATTTTCTTTTAAAAGCCGAAAAGACATACAGCAACATTTCCCCTTTGTTAAAAAAGGTGTGTGTGTGTCAAGACAAGCCCTTTTCTACTGAGTGAGCACTACAGCCTCAAAAAAAAAAAAACCCACTAAAAACAGCCTTTTCCATTCTGCATATAAAGAGAACATCAATACAGGGTTCATTTCTGTGACATCGGGCCTTTGGTGTACATCTGTACTGTGTTTTCTTCCCAGGGCTGCTGGACAGTGGTGAAAAAGACAGATACACATTTTTACAAAGAGCTATAAACACAGGTAATACTTATTAACAAAGTGCATTTGAATGTTAAACATGGCTGTTCCATTTATAAATCTGAAGTTTCACTGTCTCCTGCACAGTGGACACATAGAACTTCCTCTGGTTTCCTCATGAAAAATCATAGCCTGTACATACATAATAATGAGGGAATACAAGGGTTGACATCAAGTCAAAATTGAACTGCCAGTATAAACGTGAGTGAATTGTTCCCACCTGATATGGTTGGAAGCAAACATTGTTAATTTAAATCACTGTCAAAAATATGAAAGTACTCAATGGAAATCAAGTCAGCATACTCAGAATGCCTTAATTTTAGAATGATCCTAGAAGTTCATGTGACCTATATTATTTGGTCCGCAGACTCAGTTATAAACCATTCTGTAATTCACTACAGTAAAAAAGCAGAATGTAGTAAAGTTTCCTGATTTCCAATACTAATACTAATAATGCCATTGATTCTAGAAAGCCATATTTAGGGTAGATCTTCAAATCTAACATAGCAGTTAAGTGTGCTGATGACCTTTTGAAAGAAATTAGCATTATGTGCAAAAAGCCTTAAAAGACATAAGCTCATGAGAATTGATACTGTACTTTCAGTTAAAGAAAAGTGACAAACAGGAAAATGCCACCAGATCCCAGAAACAAATAAATAAAATCAAAAGAGATCCAGCAGCTAAATGCTACTTGGACTCAACTCATAAATAGGTGTAAAGAAATATGTACCACTTTCCCTACACTGGTTCACTGTGGGGATGAACACAAATACCCCATTTGTAGTAAAGATAGAAACAAACATGGCATATATTACTCTTCAGCACACCATATAGGATCCACACTGCAATGCAGTTGCCAGGTGCTGGTTGCTACTTCGCTACAACACTCTTAAGCTGTACTAGCACAGGGTTACTGCTGTAAGGATCGCCAGCTACCATGGTAAAAAAAAAAAAAAGAATTACGGCATTATGCATATTGTAATACTCCCACAAAAAAAATGTAATGGAAGGACAGAGAGCAGCCACCATGCAAAATGAGATGACCCAATGAGCTACCTGAAACACATGGCTTTGTACCAGCCCATTTGTCAATCAAAGACATCCTGGAGGTTGAATCTGATTGTTCCCGTTAAGTGTCAATCAGCTGCAGGTGGCTGATCTGATTGGACGCCTTTTCAAACGTCTGGTGACGACTACAGAGAATTGCCAAACAGATGGGGAGGATGCAGTAACCGATGGTTTTGGGGTCCGTACGGGTGCAGGAGTAGAGGAAGAGGAACACCTGGAGGTATGGGATAAGTAAGATGGTAGCCCATACCCAAAAAGGAAAGGACAGCAGCCGCACGTTTAACCAGTGAGTCCATGCGGGTGACGCTGAGGACGGCTCGCCAGGTGGCGCAGCCTTCCCAGGCGACTGTTCCACCATGTCTATTGTTAGCCGGTTGTACTTCTGGTTGATTTCGAAAACATAGTAGAAAGCAGCCGCACTAGCCAGCAGATATAGTCCCACGCTTATCCATCCCATCCGCTGACGGAAGTTCATCATTCTCCATAGTCATTCCTGGAAAAGAATTTAGGGTCGATGCAAGAATGCAAAATTCATCTTCTGCATTTTGCTTTACCAGGGTAGTTGGCATTAAGATTGAGGCTACATCTCAAACGACATCAGTGTACAGGCCGTTCTCTAGAAACTGAAGAATGCCTGAGTAATCACAGCAAATGAATCTCGGAGTGACCCACGAACCCGTTAGAATTAACCTCGCTTCCTCCCCCTCACCTTTCTAAATTCATTGATCCATCCGACCGTCTATGTGCTCTTGTTTCCGTGTCTCCGAATGTTCGACCAACAACTGAACCACATAAACGTTCTGTCATACGTGCCCCTCACAGGCACAGGCAGCCTGTCACATGACCGCTTACGCTTTATCCAATAGGAGCACCCTCGTTTGCTCGTTGTTTTTTTGTACCAATACTTTGACATAAAGTGCAGCGCCACTTAATGGTCGGAGTTGGAAGTGGGGGACTGAAATCGGGATCGTGTTGTACTGAACTGCAATATGATGAGGGGTTCAAGCAGCGTTAGCTGCTAGATCCTTGTTTTCGTATTTATTATTTTGTATATCATTATTTTTTTAATCGTAGAGAAGCGATATGTGAGGAATTATGGTTTTGCTTTTTCATTACTGTTCTGCACAGCGAATGTTTCATTTAATTTGTTATTAACGTGTGCAATGTTTTCAGTAGATCGTTTTTTTTTGGATTGTCGTTGTTATATGTAGTTGTTGCATTGTTGCACAAATATCTAGCAGATTTTAAGTATGCTATTATACACTCACCTAAAGGATTATTAGGAACACCTGTTCAATTTCTCATTAATGCAATTATCTAATCAACCAATCACATGGCAGTTGCTTCAATGCATTTAGGGGTGTGGTCCTGGTCAAGACAATCTCCTGAACTCCAAACTGAATGTAAGAATGGGAAAGAAAGGTGATTTAAGCAATTTTGAGCGTGGCATGGTTGTTGGTGCCAGACGGGCCGGTCTGAGTATTTCACAATTTGCTCAGTTACTGGGATTTTCACGCACAACCATTTCTAGGGTTTACAAAGAATGGTGTGCAAAGGGAAAAACATCCAGTATGCAGCAGTCCTGTGGGCGAAAATGCCTTGTTGATGCTAGAGGTCAGAGAAGAATGGGCCGACTGATTCAAGCTGATAGAAGAGCAACTTTGACTGAAATAACCACTCGTTACAACCGAGGTACAGTATGCAGCAAAGCATTTTTAAAGCCACAACACGCACAACCTTGAGGCGGATGGGCTACAACAGCAGAAGACCCCACTGGGTACCACTCATCTCCACTACAAATAGGAAAAAGAGGCTACAATTTGCACGAGCTCACCAAAATTGGACAGTTGAAGACTGGAAAAATGTTGCCTGGTCTGATGAGTATCGATTTCTGTTGAGACATTCAAATGGTAGAGTCAGAATTTGGCGTAAACAGAATGAGAACATGGATCCATCATGCCTTGTTACCACTGTGCAGGCTGGTGGTGGTGGTGTAATGGTGTGGGGGATGTTTTCTTGGCACACTTTAGGCCCCTTCGTGCCAATTGGGCATCGTTTAAATGCCACGGCCTACCTGAGCATTGTTTCTGACCATGTCCATCCCTTTATGACCACCATATACCCATCCTCTGATGGCTACTTCCAGCAGGATAATGCACCATGTCACAAAGCTCGAATCATTTCAAATTGGTTTCTTGAACATGACAATGAGTCTGACCCCCACAGTCACCAGATCTCAACCCAATAGAGCATCTTTGGGATGTGGTGGAACGGGAGCTTTGGGACCTGGATGTGCATCCCACAACTCTCCATCAACTGCAAGATGCTATCCTATCAATATGGGCCAACACTTCTAAAGAATGCTTTCAGCACCTTGTTGAATCAATGCCACGTAGAATTAAGGCAATTCTGAAGGCGAAAGGGGGTCAAACACCTTATTAGTATGGTGTTCCTAATAATCCTTTAGGTGAGTGTATAACGTGAATCTCCAAATGCCAGAAATGCGTCGCGAGATGGCGCAATTGAATTAGACCTACTTAGGCTGGTAGTACAGTATATCAAATACGGAAGAAATGATTAGCTGATCGGTACAATGTTTATGGTAGGTCATAACCATAAATACAATAAACTAGTTTGTTAATTTGTTTTAATATTGTACATATGTAATGCTTATTAAATCAAGACATGGTCAAATTAAACACTATATTGAGAGGATTTCTCATTTCCCAATGTCAAAATGCAATTGAGCGTACGTTTCTATCTGATAGAAGTGCTGTATTCTGACGTGTTAACGTTATTTATGAGTACTCAATAAAACACATTTAGGAATCTGATTAGAATGGGCATGCTACTTGAAATACTCAAATATATATAGGTCTACTAGGTCAATTATTCATCAACGTGGTGTTTAGAGTGCACAACAGAACCAGACTTTCAAATCATATAACATGCTTTTAAAATAAAGCTTTCGATTAATCCTTAATTTTAGTGCATTTTCCTGTACACTAAGATTGAAGCAATACAAAAATGTTAACTATGTGCTGTATTGTTTGGAGCTAGAATGTAACAATGTTGTTTATATCCAGCAATGGGCAGCACAAGACTATTATACCAAGGGTCTAATGCTGGAGACATCGGGCCTCATTCACCAATATCTTCTTAATAATTCTCTGAAATTTGTTCCTACAAAACTTAAGAACAACCTATGTCAGATTCATGATGAATCCCACGTCTTTGTAACTGAAAGCGTGTGCCAATTTGTTCTAATTAGCATAGGGAAACGCCCCACAATTTCCCATAAAAGGGCATGAGTCTGTAGGGCCTTGTGCAAGGAATGGCGAAGAGACACGCTGGCTGTGGGCCACTTAGCACTAAGAGGAAAAAAAAACTTCAGTAATGCTGAAGTAGAAGTATTAATACAGGACGTAAATGCAAATCAATCAATCAATCAATCCTCTTCGTCCCTTGTGGGACAAAAGGCTTCAATGAGCTCTCTCCATTGCATGTGGTCCTTTGCAGCATGTTGTGCTTCTCCCCATGACAGGTTCATCTTTTGAAGCTCCTGTACCACAGTTCTACGGCAGGTGTTTTTGGATTTTACAGATTTTCTTTTTTCAGGTGGTGTCCATCTTAAGGCAACTCTTGGGATGTGGTTTTGCTCCATCCTTAACACATGTCCAATACATCTTAAGCGTCTTAATGTAATGTCCTTGGTGATGCTTTGACTGCTTGTTTTCTTGTACAGTATAGTTGTTGGTTGGATATTTTGTTGGGCCAAAAGATCTGGCAGATTCGTCTGAGGCATCTGTTGTGGAAGACCTCATTGCTGTTGTACAGGAGCATCTTTGTTTTTAGGCTGTATTGATTAGACTTCCAGATGGAACGGAGTTGGGAAAAGGCACCCTGAGCCTTTCCCAAGCTTGCTCTAATGTCTTTATGGACAGCGCTGTCCTTGCTGATAAGGCTGCCTAGTTAAGTGAAGTCCTCCACAAACTCAAGTGGTGTTCCATTCACCTGGATGGGTGCTGTGCGGTTGGAGTTTATGCACATCACTTGGGTTTTGGAGGTGTTTATGTTAAGTCCAGCCTGTCTGGCATATTTGTTGAGCCTGTCAGTTTTCGATTGCATGTTGGAGTGGTTTGTTGAAAGGAGAGCAAGGTCGTCTGCAAAGTCATGGTCTTCCAACTGAGAGAACAGGGTCCATTGGATGCCTCTGGGTTTGTGTCTTGTTGTGTTGGTTGTGATCCAGTCTATTGCAAGTAGGAAGAGGATGGGAGAGATGATGCACCCTTGTCTCACTCCGGACTGTGCAGGGAACCATTCAGTGAGAATGTTGCCCATAAGGACACTGCACTCAAATTTTTCATAGAAGATTTTTATGATTGTAATTATCTTAGGTGGGATTCCATTGTACTGGAGTATCTTCCAAAGAGTGTTACGATGGACACTATCAAATGCCTTCTTGAAATCAACAAACTTGATGTATAGGGGTGTGTTCCATTCTAAGCACTGCTTTAGGATGTTCCGCAGTGCAAAAGTCTGGTCCATACATCCTCTTCCTTTACTGAAGCCTGCTTGTTCTTGTCTGAGCCTGGGGTCAATGGTTGGCTCCATTCTGTTATGGAGGACTCTGCAGAACACTTTGCTTGGGAAGGACAGAAAGGTGATTCCTCTCCAGTTGTCACAGTTTTTGGTGTTGCCTTTCTTTGGGATTTTGACTATGAGGCCTTCTATACCAGTCTTTGGGGATGGTATCATTGTTCCAGATGTTTTGGAAGAGATCAGTAAGGACTTTAGTTGATGTTAAAATGTCAGCCTTTAGCATCTCCACATGGATTGCATCCATGCCACATGCCTTGCCCCTCTTTAGGGATAGGATGGCAGTTTTGACCTCGGAAAGGTCAGGGGGGTTGATGTTGATATCCAGAATGTAGTCTGTTGTTGTGTTTTGGCAAATAAATGTATGACGTCTCCTGGGGAGTCTGGGGGTCCACCAGTGGCATCATTAACAATCTCCTAATGAAGCAATTCATTTAACCTGAATGATGAAAATTGTGTGGCCAACTGATTTTGATAGCAAGGTCAATGCACAGAATCAGACCTATTTATAATCCACGATTGCCGTTACTACCATGAAAATAATTTTCACACTTTAAAATTTATTTTTCATATTTTACTTTTATAAATTATTCATACTATCATTTTATCAACTGTAGAATGAACAAAACTGCTATAACCAATTATTTTGTACCAACTATCATTACTTGAATGTGCATACGAATGGTCTTGAGTGTGCGTAGATTCTGTTCTTAGCTAAGAACAAATTCAGATAAGAAAACATTGGTGAAGAATCTTCGTAAAAAAGTATGTACGTGGGGTTTAAGAACAAATTTGTTCGTAAGAACGGTTGGTGAATGAGGCCCATTGTAAATCACCTGTAAATCACGTGACGTACAGCAATCACCTGTTGTTGCAGGACCATTCTTCACACCTCTCTTGCTGGTGGTTAAAATCCTGCCTCCACTCTATGCTGTTTACATATTCTGCCCCCTGCACGTTTCCTCTGGAGGTTTACTCCTGCAGTTCACATGTAAATAAGTATTCAGGCATCACAATATTTTAGATTATTTTAGCCATCCCGAATAGGCTATATACAGTTGCAAGAAAAAGTATGTGAACCCTTTGGGATTATGTGGAGTTTTGCATGAATTGGTCATAAAATGTGCTCTGATCTTCATCTAAGTCACAACAATAGAAAAACACAGTCTGCTTAAAACAATACTACACAAACATTATATGTTTTCATGTTTTTATTGAACATAACATGTAAACATTCACAGTGCAGGGTGTAAAAAGTATGTGAACCTTTGGACTTAATAACTGGTTGACCCTCCTTTGGCAGCAATAACCTCAACCAAACATTTACTGTAGTTGCAGATCAGACCTGCACAACGATCTGGAGTAATTTTGGACCCCTCCTCTTCACAAAACTGTTTCAGTGTAGGAATATTCTTGGGATGTCTGGTGTGAATCGCTCTCTTAAGGTCATGCCACAGCATTTCAATCGGGTTGAGGTTAGGACTCTGACTGGGCCACTCCAGAAGGCGTATTTTGTTCTGTTGAAGCCATTCTTTTGTTGAATTACTTGTATGCTTTGGGTCATTGTCCTGTTGCATCACCCACCCTCTGCGGAGCTTCAGTTGGCGGACAGATGGTCTTATGTTTTCCTGCAAAATGCCTTGATAAACTCTGGAATTCATTTTTCCATCAATGACAACAATCCGTCCAGGCCCTGAGGCAGCAAAGCAGCCCCAAACCATGATGCTCCCTCTGCCATGTTTTACAGTGGGGATGAGGTTTTGATGTTTGTGTGCGGTGCCTTTTTTTCTCCACACACTATGTTACAGTTGTGTTCAAAATTATTCAACCCCCACTGAAATTGAGTGTTTTGGCCAGTTTGACATTGATTTTGATCATTTCAGTCATCTTGTTTACAATTAAATCAAAGAGGCACTTGTAAGTCAGACAAATATAACATAACATTTATAATGAAATAACCACAAATGTCTTTTCTGTGCTCACATCATTATCAGTTTTATTCAACCCCCAAGTGACATTCATTCTTAGTCTGTAAAGTATATTTGAGCGTTTGTGTGCCAGCACGGTTACGTGGGTGGTTGTTGTTGTTTTCATTTTTTACTCTTATTTTGACGTGTGTACTTGTCTGTCCTTGTGAGTGTTACCGACAGCTGCGGGCGCGAGTGGCGTTTCTGTTTGCGTCCTTCGCATCAAACACCCGCGGGTAATATTATCGAACATCGGTAACATTAACTCTAAAAGGTCAGTTGCTCCGGAGCTTTGCTCGGTCGCCGGTCGGGGCCGGGAGGACATTTTCCACTTTTTTTCCCGCTCCGGCAGTAGCCTGCTTTGAGAGGGTTTTTGTGGTTTTTTGGCCTCCCTAGAGCAACTTCGCTTTAGTTTAGCTAAACGTGGTTCAGCAGGAAGTTAATCTCGGGTAAGTAATTGTAAATTTGGTTATTTTAAAAGTTAAATTTAAAGGTTGTTATCGCTGACGCTGCCGGATAATTTATAATAAAGTACCGATTTAACGCAAGTGTTAATTTAGTGTTTTAGAGTACTCGGCACTTTGTTTTAACTATACGTTAATTAGATCAACTAAAAGTTTAAATATTCTCTATTAATATACTGGGCTGGGAGTAAAGGACGGGGACATAGTGAGTTAGGTAATTATGGGGCCAGCTCAGTGTTGTGTTTGCAAGATGTTTGCCCTTCTGGATGCTTGCGTCCAGTCGGACTTCGTCTGCGAGCGATGTGGGTTAGTTGACTCACTCATGGTCCAGGTTCGTGACCTAGAGGAGCGACTGGCTCTCATCCAGCATAGCAATGAGTTAAAGGAGAGAGTTAATACGCCTTCTAGGGAGACTATGTGTACGTCACAAGCGGGGAGGGGGGAGAATGATGAACAGGTAGGTCGAGAGAGCTGGGTGAACGTAGGTCGTAGACGTAGAAAAGGGCGTACACAGTTCACAGAGGCGGCATCACCTGAAGTAACGGTTTCTAACCGCTTTCAGGTGCTTCCAGCTTTAGAGCCAGAAGAGACTGGGGAGGCAGGTGGGCCCTTGGGCACCAAGGAGCCACCTAACCCCAGTAGGAGGGAGGTTGTGGTAGTAGGGGATTCAATTATAAGAGGTGTAGATAGTTATGTGTGCACCCGTGATAGAGGATCCCGTACGGTGTCTTGCCTGCCTGGTGCCCAGGTAGGGGACCTTCCAGATCGAGTGGACAGGCTTTTGGCCCCAGCCGGGGTGGATCCAGTGGTCGTGGTGCATGTTGGCACCAATGACATAGGAAAGGGCAGAAGGGCTGTTCTGCAAGATAAATTTATAGAAGTCGCGGATAAGCTTAGAAGCAGAACATCCACGGTGGTATTCTCTGGAATACTTCCCGTGCCACGTGCAAGTCAGGCAAAATTAGCTGAGATAAGGGGATTAAATGCGTGGCTAAAATGGTGGTGTAGGAAAGAGGGGTTCAGGTTTATGGGGCACTGGAAGACCTTCTGGAACAGGTGGGACCTGTTCAAGCCGGATGGGTTGCATCTGAACCATAGGGGAACCAGTGTATTGGGGAGGCGTATGTGCAGAATAGTTGAGGAATGTTTAAACTAGGGACTGGGGGGGCAGGGAGGTCAGTTAAGAATTTATGTGGGGAGAGACGGAAAGCCCAAATAAATATTAAAAGTAGACACTGTAAAAGGCCTACCATTAGTGGTCTGTATTTGAATGCTAGGAGTATTAGAAACAAAATTAATGACTTAGAGGCTTTAATTTCTTCAGACAATTACGACATTATAGGAATAACTGAAACATGGATGAGTGACAATGATGGTGATGAATATAATATGGATGGTTATACGTTGTTCCGTAGAGACCGGATAGGCAAGAAGGGAGGTGGTGTTGCAGTATACGTAAAAGAAAACTTGCAGGCAAGGGATCTCACTGATAAAAATAAAAATTCAGAAGCTGTATGGATCAAACTTGATGCTAAAGATTCAAATGGCCTAATTGTCGGGGTTTGTTATAGGGCACCTAATGTAGCTGTAGAGGAAAGCAGAATATTATATGATGATATCAGGATTATGAGTAATAAAAATGATGTGGTGGTTATGGGTGATTTTAATTTACCTGGGATACAGTGGGACACAGTCTCTGGCTCTTCTGTAAATGAACTTGAGATGGTGGAATTAGTACAGGATTGTTTTTTTACTCAGTTTGTTAATACTCCTACCAGGGGAGAAGCCCTTCTTGATCTTGTTTTTTGTAATAACCAGGATAGGATTGGAAAATTAGAGGTTTTAGACCCATTGTACGGTAGTGATCATAACATGGTTAAATTCGAGGTTAATTTTAGTGTCCGAAGAGCAAAGTCTAAATTAAAAGTATACAATGTTAGGAAGGCTAACTTCAATGGTATGAGACGGAAATTAGAAACTGTAAACTGGACAGATTTAAATAGCAAAACAGTTGAAGAGGCATGGGAATTTTTCAAAAGCACATTGTTGCAAATGCAAGAGGACTTCATACCCGTTTCCAGCAAAACTAAATCTAGGAAACGACAACCAAGGTGGTTTACTAAGGAAATTAAGAATAAAGTCAGGAGGAAAAGGGCTCTGTTCCACAACTGGAAAATAACTAATGATTTCAAAATCAAGCAGGAGTATCTAAGTCTACAGGCAGAGTTAAAAAATGACATTAGGCTATCAAAGAGGGATGTAGAAAGAAAAATTGCATTGGAGGCTAAGCATGACAGTAAAGGTTTCTTCCAATATTTTAACTCCAAGAGAGCACTAAAAGCTGAAATCACTAATTTGCAGGACAGTAAGGGCCTTATAATTGATAACGAAATTGATATGGTAAACGAGTTTAATGATTATTTTTCAAGGGTGTTCACAATAGAGAACACAAGTAACTTACCACCAATTAATACGAATACAGCATCGTCTATGACCAATATATGTATAACTGAGGTTGATGTGATACTAAGCCTAGCTAAACTCAAAATAAATAAATCGCAGGGGCCTGATGGCATCTTACCTTTAGTCTTGAAAGAGATGAGGGATATTATTAGCCAACCTTTGACTTTAATATTCCAGAAATCGTTATCTGCGGGTGTGGTACCATCAGATTGGAAGCATGCTAATATAACACCCATATCCAAAAAAGGGGATAGAAGTAATTCAGCAAACTATAGGCCAATCAGTTTAACTAGCATTACTGGAAAAATAATGGAAGCTATAATTCAAGTGAAAATGGTAGATTACCTAGATGCAAATAACATTATAAAGGATAGCCAACATGGATTTAGGAGAGGTAGATCCTGCTTAACGAATTTGCTTGAGTTCTTTGAGGAAGCTACAAGTGAAATTGATCACAAAAAGGCCTATGATGTGATTTACTTAGATTTCCAGAAAGCCTTTGATGTTGTCCCCCACAAACGGCTCTTGTTAAAGCTTAAAGCTGCAGGAATTTTAGGAACTGTGGCAGCTTGGATCAAAAACTGGCTAACTGATAGGAAGCAGCGAGTAGTTATTAGAGGCACTATGTCACAGTGGGCCTCCGTTTATAGTGGGGTACCGCAGGGTTCAATTTTAGGACCACTATTGTTCCTAATTTACATTAATGATATTGACACGAATACATACAGTAAACTGGTTAAATTTGCAGACGACACTAAGGTGGGCGGGGTAGCAGATACTGATCTAGCAGCAGAGAGGCTTCAACGGGATCTGGATTTAATTAGCGAATGGGCTGATACTTGGCAGATGAAATTTAACACAGATAAATGTAAGGTAATCCATGCAGGGAGCAGAAATATACAGTACAGATATTTTATGGGTTCCACTGAAATAAAGGTAGCTGATTACGAGAAAGATCTCGGTATGTATGTTGATGCTTCCATGTCCCACTTTCGCCAATGTGGGGAAGCAATAAAAAAGGCGAACAGAATGTTGGGTTATATCTCTAGATGTGTGGAGTTTAAGTCAAGGGAGGTGATGTTACACTTATATAATTCCTTGGTAAAACCCCACCTAGAATACTGTGTGCAGGTTTGGTCACCATACCTCAAGAAGGACATTGCTGCCTTAGAAAAGGTGCAACGAAGAGCTACGAGAATGATTCCTGGTCTTAGAGGAATGTCTTACGAGGAGAGGTTAGCGGAACTGAATCTGTTCAGCCTTGAGTAAAGGAGACTAAGGGGGGATATGATTCAGGTCTATAAGATTCTAATGGGTCTGGATGCTGTTCAGCCAAATGACTATTTCAATATTAGTCTAAATTAGGGCTGTTTTCGACTAAGGATTTTCATAGTCGAATCTGATTCGTTCGATTTTGCCGTAGTCGACTGATAGTCGAACCTTTTTTTTTTTTTTTAGATAGCAGCTAGATTTTTTCCATTTCAAACAAAAGAGTTAAAAAAAACTAAAAGAAAAACATGGTGTGTAACAAATACCTTTTATTCATTTAAAGCCAAATTCACAATCAGAATCTAGTGATCCCGGAAAATAAAATAAAATAACTGTCGTATTGCACAGCCTTGTATGCAAGGACAACATAAGCCCCTAGTGATTGTGACGTTGTCTACGTATAAGCCCGTATAAAGGATAGACATGTTTAATGAGGAAACTAACTGCGCAAAGTCATGCACTTTTTATCTAGACGTCTGAAAAATTGTTTGAATCTCCGGTCTCAAATGAAAAAAAGTTGCACAGAAGGACCATTGTCAGCATCAGCTCAAGTAAATGGTAACCACGCTTTCGAACAAACACTTTTCTCCGCCATGCATTGTTCTTAGCAGCTCTGTGTCTCCGAACACGGCGCTGTCTGTGATCAGGGCAGAGTAACGCAACTCTCACACACGCTGCAGTATTTGAGAGCTGCCTGCTCCGCCCCACACACTCACAGAGTGAAACTCTCCGACACAAGAAAAAAACATAACTGATAACATCGGGCTGATATGGTAATAATTAAAATGTTAACAATTTAAAATGATTTTTAACGATTAAAAAACGTCTGTGAGCCCACCAATAAGCGCACAAAACGAACTCTATTAGAATCAATGATCCTTAATGTTACCTGTAAGCTACAGTTGGTTGAAGGCTCATTATCATTACCCAAGTTCCCAATAGCGTAATTCGCGTTTTCTTTTAAAGCAACATTTCATAGCAAACTACTTAAATAAACAGGTCATTGAAAGATCAGAATTTAAGCCTTACCGTTTTATCCCAGGACTCTTCCAAAACTTCTGGCTGTGGTCCTGCACAAGGCAGCATGGGTCACGTGTTCCACAGCAACAATAACACTGGGCTGCCCGCAGACGTGCCTGTCTGAAAATCGGCGTAGTGCACTCGGATATCGGCCGATGCCGATACATTAAAAAATGCTAAATATCGGCCCGATATATCGGCCGGCCGATATATCGGTCGACCTCTAGCTGCTTCTCATTGGTTACATAACACTTTCCTACTATTCGACTATGAGGTTCATAGTCGAATCAGACGTCTACGAATCGAATCGTCGAATCCTCGACTATTAGAAGTCAGCCCTAGTCTAAATACTAGAACTCGTGGCCATAAGTGGAAATTAGCGGGAGAACATTTTAAAACAAATTTGAGGAAGCACTTCTTTACACAGCGTGTAGTCAGAGTATGGAATAGTCTTCCTTCTATTGTAGTGGAAGCTTAAACCATGGGTTCCTTTAAATCAGAGCTAGATAAGATTTTAACAACTCTGAGCTATTAGCTAAGTTCTCCCCAAACGAGCTTGATGGGCTGAATGGCCTCCTCTCGTTTGTAAATTTCTTATGTTCTTATGTTCTTACTTAGTACAACATCCTTTTCCAGTTATAACATCTTTTAAACGTGAAGCATAGCTTGACACAAGTGCCTTTCAGCGATCTACGGATATCTTAGCCCATTCTTTATGGGCAAAAGCCTCCAGTTCAGTCACATTCTTAGGCTTGCGCGCTGCAACTGCTTTCTTTAAGTCCCACCAGAGGTTCTCAATCGGATTTAAGTCTGGTGACTGCGATGGCCACTCCAAAATGTTCCAGCCTTTAATCTGCAACCATGCTCTAGTGGACTTAGAGGTATGCTTGGGATCATTGTCCTGTTGAAAGGTCCAACGTCTCCCAAGCCTCAGGTTTGTGACGGACTGCATCACATTTTCTTCCAATATCTCCTGGTACTGAAGAGAATTCATGGTACCTTGCACACGCTGAAGCTTCCCTGTACCTGCAGAAGCAAAACAGCCCCAAAGCATGATTGACCCCCCGCCATGCTTCACAGTAGGCAAGGTGTTCTTTTCTTCATAGGCCTCCTCCAAACATAGCGTTGATCCATGGGCCCAAACAGTTCTAATTTTGTTTCATCAGTCCACAGAACACTATCCCAAAACTTTTGTGGTTTGTCCACATGACTTTTGGCATACTGCAGTCGACTCTTCTTATTCTTTGGAGACAGCCTGGGAGTTCTGGTATGGAGGCCTTCATTACGCAGTGTGCGCCTTATTGTCTGAGCTGAAACTTCAATACCCGCATCTGACAAATCTTTTCTCAGTTCCTCAGCAGTCACACGGGGACTTTTCTCCACTTTGCGCTTCAGGTAGCGCACAGCAGTCGAAGTCAGCATCTTCTTTCTGTCACGACCAGGTAGCGTTTCAACAGTGCCCTTTGCCTTGAATTTGCGAATGATGCTTCCTATGGTGTCTCTTGGAATGTTTAACATCTTTGCAATCTTCTTATAGCCATTGCCCTTCTTGTGAAGAGAAATCACCTCTTCTCTTGTCTTCCTGGACCATTCTCTTGACTTCACCATGTTTGTAAACACACCAGTAAATGTCTAGAAGGAGCTGAGTATCACAGTCATTTTAAATCTGCCTATTTGGAGCTTATTATGCTTGATTGCTGCTCGTTGACATCCACAGGTGTTTTCAATACCTGATCGAAAACACTTGAATGAACCTCTGTTCTTAAGAGTGGTAGTCTTTAAGGGGTTGAATAATTGTGTCAATGAAGAAATCACAAAAAAAACATTTAATACTGTATTACAAAAACAATTGATGTCATTTTAGTTGCATTTGGTTCTTTAAAAGGTCCTTGTAAGATTTCATTCTGAACACAATTACAAATTCCCTAAAACCCTTTACAGCATTGGGGGTTGAATAATTTTGAACACAACTGTATATGATTTTTCCAAACAACTTAATTTTGGTTTAATCTGTCCACAGAATATTTTGCCAGTAGTGCTGTGGAACATCCAGGTGCTCTTTTGCAAACTTTAAACGTGCTGCAATATTTTTTTTGGACAGCAATGGCTTCCTCCGTGGTGTCCTCTCATGTACTCCATTCTTGTTTACTGTTTTCCTTATTGTAGATGTGTCAACAAAAATGTTAGTATGTGCCAGAGATTTCTGTAAGTCTTTAGCTGACACTCTAGGATTCTTTTTCACCTCATTAAGCATTCTGCGCTGTGCTCTTGCAGTCATCTTTACAGGACGACCACACCTAGGGAGAGTAGCAACAGTGCTGAACTTTCTCCATTTGTAGACAGTCTGTCTTACTGTTGTAGTAGGAGGAGGAAACAACAACAACGTGTGTGTTATTAAGTCCTGGGGGGTGAGTAGCCAATAGGAGAGGGCGCTCAGACTATAAGGGTTACCCCAGCACAGATGCGTTATGCTCCTTCTCGACGGTTATTTTAATTGTTGGATTCCCGGTTTGTTCCGGGATTAGTGGTCGGGACATCTTGCACCGGGGTGTTCAGCCCTTGGGTGGTGTAAATGGTATAAGCTGCGACAGGACGCCTGACGCTGGGAATAATATGGCGGGGTTTCTTCTAAGGTGTGAGTTAAATGTTTCGCCTGGTCTGTAGGTGGGCAGATGGCGTTACTTTATAATTAATTAGCCCCTTACCTTACTGTTCTATTACTATAGGGTCCCGTGTGCTGTGGTGCGGCGGTGACTGCTGCTCCATCTTACGTGGAACCACTGCTGCTCTGCCTACGGCGGCTCTGTGCTGCCTTACTGCTGCTCTGCCTACGGCGGCTCTGTGCTGCCTTACTGCTGCTCTGCCTACGGCGGCTCTGTGCTGCCTTACTGTTGCTCTGCCTACGGCGGCTCTGTGCTGCCTTACTGCCGCTCTGCCTACGGCGGCTCTGTGCTGCCTTATTGCTGCTGTTTAGTGACGTTTGCACCGTGTCGCGCTTTGAGCGCTTCCGGTTTGATTTGTTGTGTTCCGTCCAGCCTGTGGCCGGCCGATTCACCAGCGGGTGCTTAGCTGGGGAGCGGTTTGGCTGGGGGGGGGAAGCCTGGTTACCTGCGTGCGACGGTGTTAGAGGGGCTGATTGGTCCCTCACTTTTCAAAGGTTTGTTTTCGTTTTAATTGTATTACGTTTATCTGTTTGATATATTGTGTCCTGTTTCGAATGGGTAAAAATGTGTTTTTGTGTTATCAATGTAAATCGTTTGTTCGGGTATGTGGCTATGTATTTTATTTGTTTGGTTGATTTTTTACTTGACTGCAGTGTTTTCTTTGGGTTTTGTGTGATTACTGTTGTGGTTTGTAGTTATATATATTTTTGTTTGCTTGTATGATTGCATGCATTTTTCGGGTTTTCTTGTGCTGTTTTAGGTTTCAGCGCCCAGTCTCAGATCGGCAAGACGTGGCTGCCGGTGTCCAGGCTGTATTGTAGGCCTATGGTGTTGTGACTGACTAATTATCTTGTGGTTTTAGTTCTAATAAAATTTGTGTTTGAACAACATCTCTCCGCTCTTATGGTAAATGGACCTGTGTGCCTTGGTCCGGGGTGTAGGGCGACCGAACTTTCTCCGGGGGTAGTACCTGGGGTGGCGTAGTCGAGCTGACTTGTGGCTATTGGTACCATTGGTTGGTACCATCCGGGAGTATTTCATCACCACTCGCTACATTGTGGCGTAGTCGGCAGGATGATCTTTTAGTGGAGGTTTGTTCTTTTTAATTTTGTGATTGGGTAATTTTTGTTTTCTTTTTTGTTTTGCAAAGGGTAGTTTTAGTTTGGAGAGGCAGAGCAACAGTTGGTTCCTTGGGGATCTTTTTGGATGTTCCTGGAGAATTGGAGAGTTGGAGAATTGCCCAAGATACGGTTTCGCGCAGCTGTAATTTGAGTGCTGCCACCATACAGGATAGCTCAGCTTTTAGTTGGGTTAGTTGGGTTGTAGATATGGCTGAGGAGTTACAGGAGTTGAGGGAGCTTGTCTCTCAGCTACAAGCTGAGAATGAGAGGTTGCGCCGAGAGCCGGTTCCTGTTGCCCCAGGGCCTAGTGCCAGTATGGTTAACCCCATTCAATCCACCATGCCCAGTATGGGTCCTCCTGTTGTTGAACGTATGGTTCTTGTCCCTAGGGATAGGAAATGCCCAATTTTTAGGGGAAGAACAGGTATAGGGTTAACTGAGTGGTTGGAGGAAGTGGAGGCAAGTATGAGGGCGCGTCATTTGTCTACTGCAGATCGGGCATTCTTCTTGTTTGATCATCTGGAGGGGGAAGCAAGGGAGGAGATAAAGTACCGTCCTCAGGATAGAACAGACCCAGTAAGGATAATGGCCATCTTAAGGGAACTGTATGGGTGTACTGAATCCTATGTGTCCTTACAGCAAGCCTTCTTTGCTAGAAGGCAAGAGGATGGGGAATCTCTTCAGGAGTTCTCCTTGGCTTTAATGGGCCTTATGGAGGCTGTGAAACAGCGTGCACCGGCTGACATGGAGAATGCAGAGGTGTTGCTGCGGGATCAATTCATTGAACACGTGCTAGATGGCACCTTGCGCCGTGAATTGAAACAATTGGTGCGCCGGCAGCCTATGGCTACGCTGTTGGATGTCCGAGGGGAGGCTATTAGGTGGGAGCGTGAGGGTCTGCCCCGTGGTGCACGTGGACGGAGTAGTTCCGTGCCGGCAGTGTTCGGTATTCAGTATGGGGTTCGTGGTGGTACTCAGGGTGCTGGTATTTCATCTCAGTCGGTTGCACTGGAGGAAGTGAGAGAGCTCTTGAAGCGTCAGCAGGAGCAGTTGACTCAGCTCACACAGAGTGTTGCTCTGTTGCAGAACCCCAGTCAGCGTGATCGGGCCTTTCGGCAGGACCCTGTAATATGTCGCCGTTGTCGGCAGCCCGGTCACTTTGCCAGGGAGTGTGATGGTTTGCGCGTTTCTTCTGGTAATCTGCCCCGGCAACGGGTATCCTCACAGCCTAATAGTCAGTCTCGTCCGGCGCAGCCGTCGGAAAACTAGCGCCCACTGAACTGGGGGGCCAAAGTTCAGTTGGGACTGTTACGGGCTCAAGTAATTTGGGGAACGCCTCCCAGCTAGTGTCACCTTGCCCCCATTTGGAGGTGGACATGAGTGGCGTCAGGGTGCCCTGTTTGGTTGACACTGGGTCTATGGTGTCCACTATCACTCAGGGCTTCTTCCAGCAGTATTTTGTGCCTTTGGGTCATGAGCGACTTCAGGATTGCCACTGGTTAGAGCTTTGAGCTGCCAATGGACTAGCTATTCCCTATATCGGCTATCTCGAGCTAGATATCAATCTGTGTGGGAAGTGGATGAAGGGGTGTGGAGTACTGGTGGTTAGGGACCCCCCTGGTGGGTTACCATCCCAATTTCCAGGTATATTGGGTATGAACGTGATCAAGAGGTGTTACCGTGAGTTGTTTTCCCAGCATGGCTTGTCATTGTTTGAACAGCCTGGCTTGTGTCAGGCCCCTGAACCAGTTGTGCAGGCACTACATCAGTGTCATGATCAGGAGTCAGCTCTTCGGGTTGTCTCTGGTAGGGTTAAGGTTCGTGGTAGGAGGGCCTGTCGCGTTCCAGGTGGGACGATGAAGCTGGTGGCTGTGACATGCTCAGAGCAGTTTTCTGGTGGCACCGTAATGTTTGAACCTCCTGAGACTGGTCTGCCTGCTGGGCTGCTTGCTTCCCCAGCGTTGGTCAGGGTGGTGCGGGGCACTGTGTATGTCTCTGTTACCAATGTGGGGGCCACTGATGTGCTTCTCTACCCCCATACCCTTCTAGGTACGTTGGGTGAGGTTAGCGTGGTGAGCCTCCCTACTGGAGTTACTGAGGTGTCATCTGGTGTATCCACTACAGCATTTCAGTCTGCAACCATGGAAGCCTTGGATCCAGTGGAGGTTCTGGACCTTTCCTCGCTCTCGGCTGAGGCACAGACTCGAGTCAAAACCCTGCTGAGGAAATTTGCATCAGTGTTTTCTGTTCATGATGGGGATTTGGGGTGTACAGATTTGATTACGCATGAGATTCCTTTAATGGATGAGGCCCCAGTTAGACAGCGCTATAGGCGTATACCACCTTCAGAATATGAGTTGGTGAAAGAGCATATTAATCAGCTTTTGGAGGCACAGGTGATTAACTCTTCCATTGTCGCCGCCTAGTGGTTCGGACGCATACGTCCAAATTTTCAATAACAAAAAAAATGACGTTCAATAAAAGAAACAAATGTATCAAATCAACCAAAAACGGCTTGTTACACTACAAAAAACCTTTCAGATAATATCTGTAGAAAGTTGCGCAATTTTTGTGCCATGGTTTTTTTGTAACAAGTAAAAATAAAATGACCATGGTAGCCATCTTTAAACGGGTCGAGTGTCAGGAAGTAAAATATAAGTGTTAATAAAATGAAAACTAAGCACTTCAAACTATTTCTTTCACGGCCAATAATTCATAAACCGTCACAGTATTAAGACAAAACACGCATTTTTCCATAAATATGACTGTAATGCTCTGAAATAGCTTGCTCACTCATCGCGGAAAAATGTCAGTCGGCATTCTGTACATTCGTGCAATGTTTATTATCTTCGGAGTTTTAGAAGAAAACCAATGAATAAAATGACAAAGTTACCCTCGTTTGAAAGCTTGATCTCTTATGTACATAAATCAATCACTGTAATCCTTCATTGTCAAGTATTTTTTCAGATATATGCTCTGCTTCCCTGCTAGCACATTATTTTTTACGCACTGAACCTTTGCCCATGGTTATGTTTCACCATAATAAACTTTTTACATGAACATCAAATTACAGTGTCATTTGCTTCATCCAATAGAGGTGTGTCTAAGGTTTGCAAAATGGTATGGGATGTGCTGATTGGGCATTGTTTTTCGCGCTGGGGACATGAATGCGCAACTTATTATCTGCAGGTGCAGTATTTGTGGGAGTGTCTCGATTACGCATTGCGCACGTAGTCTCCGTGAGTTTACCCAGTTATTTTCGGACAACAACTTTTTTGACTGAAGAAAAATGGCTCGGATGACTTTCACTGTTGAGAAAGCACAGAAGATGATTTTGAAGAGTGGTTCGGGGGAAGAAAGTGTCGCTTTTATCCATTGATTCGATGGAGGAGGACGCTTTTTTGCGCGGAGAGGATGCAACGCTCGACATAAGTACATTTATTTACAGTTTACTCTTTTATTCTATAGATTTTTATAATTCCGTGATTCAGTAAATTACAATTAACATTTGCTTTGGTAACACTTGTATTGTGGTACATTGGGAAAAGTTCCGCATCGCCTTTGTCAAGCTTTGAAGTGTGCAAAGTAATGCAGCGCTTTTGGCTTTCACTTGGGCAAAGTTACGCGGGGCTTTGTTTGGGCAAAGTTATGTGGGGCACTTGTCGGCCTTGTTTGAGCAAAGTTATGTACAGTACTTGTCGGCTTTGTTTGGGCAACATTATGTACGGTACTTGTCGGCTTTGTTTGGGCAAAGTTATGCGGGGCACTTGTCAGCTTTGTTTGGGCAAAGTTATGCGGGGCACTTGTCGGGCTTTGTTTGGGCAAAGTTATGCGGGGCACTTGTCGGGCTTTGTTTGGGCACAGTTATGCGGGGCACTTGTCGGGCTTTGTTTGGGCACAGTTATGCAGGGTTAGGGTTAGAAACAAAATGTTTCTTATGACCCATAAGTGGTAATGCATTTAGAAAGAAAGACGCTATCCCAAAACACTGCTAGTTACACTGCGGCCATTTTGGATAGGTTTTGGATAGGTTTGGCACAAGTCGTGTGAATAAAATATAGATTTTCCTACAAATGTGTGGTGATTTTGTGTGACAAATTGTTACTTATGACCTATAAGTGGTAATGCATTTAGAAAGAAAGACGCTACCCCAAAAAACACTGCTAGTTACACTGTGGCCAGTTTGGATAGGTTTTGGATAGGTTTTGGATAAGTTTGGCACAAGTCGTGTGAATAAAATATAGATTTTCCTACAAATGTGTGGTGATGATGTGTGACAAATTGTTACTTATGACCTATAAGTGGTAATGCATTTAGAAAGAAAGTTGCTACCCCAAAAAACACTGCTAGTTACACTATTGCCATTTTGGATAAGTTTCAGATTAGTTTAGGTTAGGTTTTGGATAGGAAAGGCTCCCAGTTGCACCATTTGCTCTTTCCTCCGTAAAACCTGTTGGGCTGCATCAAATGATATGAAATTGGGCACACATGTAGAAAACAAGTTTGGGAACCAGATTTTTAAAATTGGACCTATTCCATCATGTAGTTTTTGAAATATTTACAAAAATCCAAGACACAAAGACAGGTTTTTGTATTTTTCCAGCTGTTTTTGTTATATTCGCATGTCCATAAATTATACACAGGTTATTCATTTCGTTATTGAACTTCCTACAATCAATTGTAAAGGGGTCAACTTTGATTTTAGGTATCAGGCATGTGTCTGTGACTTTTATATCTGAAGTTATAAGGTAATTATTCCAAAGAGGGAAGAAATGCCCCCCCATGCAAGGGGCCCCTGGTGCCCTCCATAGAGTTAAGGAAAGCAGTAGCCCCTATGCTTCTCCTATTGTTCTGGTCCGGAAAAAGGATGGTAGTTTGCGCCTGTGCGTAGACTACAGGCAGTTGAATAATAAGACCAGAAAGGATGCTTTTCCCCTACCTCGGATTGAGGAGTCTCTTGATGCCCTTACTGGGGCCCGCTGGTTTTCTACCTTAGACCTGGCCAGTGGTTACAATCAGGTAATGGTGGCAGAGCAGGATCGTCCAAAGACGGCATTTTGTACGTCTTTTGGGCTATTCCAATTTAATCGCATGCCATTTGGGTTATGCAATGCCCCGAGCACGTTTCAGCGGTTGATGCAGAGGATTTTTGGGGACCAACAGGGCCAGTCCTTATTGCTATATCTGGACGACATTTTTGTGTTCTCCTCCACCATGGAGCAACATCTGGAAAGGTTGGAGGTAGTGTTGAGCCGACTCCAGCAGGAGGGTCTTAAGGTCAAATTGAGCAAATGTGTTTTTTTCCAGTCTGAGGTACGCTACCTTGGCCATGTGATCTAGAGCCCTGCATTGGGAGCGGGATCCCGCGGGTCCCGCGGGACCCAACGCAAATCTCACGGGATTGGGCGGGTTTTAGATTGTCGTGGGCGGGAGCGGGCGGGAGCAACAGAGATAGCGGGCGGGATAAAAATAGACAGCGGGTCCCAAAATTGTTAGCTTAGCAGGATGGAGGATGCAGCTGATGTTGTTAATAAAATTGCAAAGGGAGAATATAAAACAAAACTAAAGCTGGGGAAATCGGAGATATGGAAAAACTTTAAAATTGTAACAAACAAAGAGGGTAAAGAGCTGAACTTTGTGTGTTGTGTGAAGTGCGGCAAAGCAATAGTGTACAACGGGCACAAATCTGGCACTTCAGGATTGAGGCGGCACACTGCCCCGTTGCTGTACTCCCAGGTAGAGCCCTGCATTGGGAGCGGGATCCCACGGGTCCCGTGGGACCCAACGCAAATCTCACGGGATTGGGCGGGTTTTAGATTGTCGTGGGTGGGAGCGGGCAGGAGTGACAGAGACAGCGGGCGGGATTGGACGGGAATCGTCAGAAATTCAGCGGGAGTGGGCGGTAATGGTCAGAAATTCAGCGGGAGTGGGCGGGAGCGGGATTAAAAAAATAGTCCCGCGCAGGGCTCTAATGTGATCTCTAAGGAGGGGGTCTCTACAGACCTAGCCAAGGTAGAAGCAGTGGCTAATTGGCCACTTCCCACCACTGCATCAGGGTTGCGCTCTTTTTTGGGTTTTGCTAGCTACTATAGGCGGTTTGTAGAGGGTTTTGCCAAGTTGGCCGCCCCCTCCACAGGTGGGTTGCAGAGCTTGGTGGCTCAAAGACCAAAGGGAAGGGAGGGCAGGGTCTGATTGAGAGCTGGACTGTGGAATGTCGTGATAGTTTTGAAGCTCTCAAGACCAAGCTGACTACTGGTCAGCTTGCCTATGCGGATTTCTCACAGCCATTTATTTTGGAGGTGGACGCCAGTTATGGCGGCCTGGGGGCAGTACTTTCGCAGGAGCAGGATAGTAGGGTCAGGCTAATAGCTTTCGCCAGTCGAGGTCTGAGGCCGACTGAGCGTAACATGCAGAATTATAGTTCTATGAAACTGGAGTTTCCGGCACTGAAGTGGGCCATGACTGAAAAATTTCGGGAGTATCTGCTGGGGCATAAGTGCATTGTGTATACCGACAATAACCCACTGAGTTACTTGTCTACTGCAAAGCTTGGAGCGACTGAGCAACGGTGGGCTGCTCAGCTTGCGGGTTTTAATTTTGAGATTAAGGCCCAATCCCAATTCTATTGCCTACCCCTCACCCCTTCCCCTTGCCCCTTGAAATGAAGTGGAAAGGGGTAGGGTTAAAAAATTTCCCCTAAGAAATGGGACACCACTACTACACTGTTATACGTCATCATCCGTTGTCACTACCTCCTAACGTTACGTCAGAGGACATGCGCCGATGTTTATGACAAATTCCAAGATGTCGCCATCAGTCATATCACTTGCCTGGATTGCAGCGATTTTTTTGCATTTGTCTTCAGCAAATCACGCGAGGCGAAGAAGACGACGATACATTCGGCACTTAAGTTTGCTGGTGGATCGCGCTGGGGTGTGTATGATGACGGCAAACATGTTTTGTTGAATTTAACATAGCCAATTGCATAGCTCGCTAACATATGTTAGCTGGACATGTAAAAGAAATAATGCTTTCGTGTTGTAACGTTACCCATTTACAGACATTTGTTAGATACATTTGTGAACATTTATGTGTTTACTTTGTATAAATCCTGAAAACATTTAACTGAATTACCTGAGTTGTTTGATCGTTATGTGGTAGCATGCTGTTTTCATATGTTTGTAACGTTACTATTTTATGAGTTCACTTTACTCTGTAAGTTATTTACAATCGTACATGGTAGCCTTTTGCAGATTAGCTTTTGTACTTTGTTTTGGGGCGATAAATGACATGTCATTCCAGTTCAGATGAATGATGTGAACTTCTTTGTTACAGGCTGGTGGTCCAGTATCATACTGCAGGTTAACCCATAACATGCCAATCTTGCGGTTGTGGTTTGATGAGGAGCTTGAGCTGAAGCAGGATTTTCGCCTGAGCAGAAGAGCCATTAAAGCTTTACAGGGACTCTTGCACAGAGAACAGGACCATGGCTGGGGTAATCACCTGGAAACTCTTATCTATGTTTACTGGCTGGCTCATGGACTATCATATCGGGTAGTGTCCAGTGTTTTCAATGTCCCAAAAGCAACAGTCCACCGCATAATCCACAAAGTGGCACAAAAGATATGGGTCAAACTGAAGAATGTCATCTTTTTTCCACGAGCAGAGGAGCTGCAGGCAGTGGGACAAGGATTTGTTGAACTGTCAAGAACCCCTGCTTTTAAAAATGTTGTTGGTGCAATAGATGGCACCCACATCAGAATCAAACCCCCGCCGCGGCAACAAATAGACTATTTAAACTACAAGGGCTTTTATTCCATCAGCATGCAAGCAATATGTGATTCCTGTGGACGATTCCTAGATATATTTGTTGGCTATCCAGGGTCAGTTCATGACACACGTGTACTGAAAAACAGTTCGTTTTATAGGTCACAACGGTATCCCCCTACAGGCTTCATTATTCTGGGTGATGGGGGCTATCCATGTTTAGACACCCCAGTCTGCTTGATTACACCCTACAAAGAGCCAGTGAATGGACAAGTTCAGGGGCGCTTCAATTACTACCACTCAAGGGGACGCAGCATAATTGAAAGGGCTTTTGGCATAATGAAGACAAGATGGAGGTCTACACTTTTTAAAGCCTTGGAAGTAAAACCAACATTTGCACCCCAAGTCATTGCTTCCTGTGCCTTTTTACACAATGTGTGTTTGGACAATGGGGACTTTCTAGAACCCGATGACGACATTTCAAGGGAAATGTTTGACTCTGAACCTCCCAGTGAAGCTATGGCACAGACCGAAACATCTGGGAATGGTACAAGAGACAGACTGGCTGCCGTAGTTTCAGGTATTGTGCAGGACCCATGAAAATGAGCTACATGTGTGGAAACAGTAGATTTTAAATTTGTATGTACAGTACACATCTTATATATGCATACAGTATATACTACATATATAGATACACATGTTGCTACACTAATAACTGTTTCATAGGATTAGTGGATTTGCTTTTCATGCCTTTTATCCATTTATGTTATGTATAATAAAAATGTTTTCATATTGCATGGTGAATTGTGTATTTCTTTATGGCACTTAGCATTTGTATCATTAATGATGCCAGACACACTTTTTTAAAGTAAAACAATGTTGCTTTTTATTGCCTCAAATATACACAACTTTAATATAGATAGGTAGGTAAATGCCCTTTAAATTACTTTAAATAACAATATTGCACTTAAATGTATATAAACATGTTAAGAAAATACAATATAAAATGGCATAAAATAAAAAATGGCATTTGTAAAGTATTTAAATTACAAACAACAAATGCCTAGAATTGTTGTACTTGTAAACAGTAGTGCAGTTTTCAGAACTCGAAGAAATTGGTGCAAAATCGAAAAATATAAAACAACTACATTTTGTCAACCATTTTTTCAAAAAGATTGAGGAACCTCTCAGTCTTGGCCTCACTCTCTTCGTGGCGTTTCTGTTCCTTATGGGACTCCGCAACTAAGAAGTCCACAATTGGATTAGTTTTCTTTTTTCTTTTCCTCGGGGAAGGAGTTGAGGGGCTTGCTATGGCTGTGGGAGATGCTGTGCTGGCTCCAGATGTACTCGGCAAAGGTGAGGTTTCTATAGTACTGGTTGCAGTAGCAGTACTGGGTTCAACAATGTCCTAGAAGAACAAATCAAGTACTTTAGTGCAGAAATGGGCAATATGGTTATACATCATGTGCGATACATTTCTTTTGTAAAACAACAACAATCAATTACTGACCATACAAAAATATTGTATTTAAGACATTACCATGAGGATTGCGGTTGGATCCTCATCAGTGAGTGATGCAACCACCACAGGAGGGTCCACAGAAGGCCTGGCACCCAACACCTCATGCATATCTTCAAAATATTGCCATGTAGCAGCTGTTATCTGTCCAGCATCTGTTCCTGAGCCTGTTTTCGGTGTTCTTAAATCCTAAAAAGACACAAGCACATTATTTATATTTATAATATTTCCTCTTATTTCAGTGCCTGTTTTACATTAGTGTTTGTGTGTGTGTGTGTGTGTGTGTACACAAGAATAATGTAAAACAAGCAGTGAAATGACTGCAAAGAATTAAAATGCTATAATTGTCATAACACCACGTTGCTTACCTTATATTTCTTCTTTAAATTTTCCCACTTCTTGGATGCCTGTTGGCCTGTCACCATTCCCTCCAACCCCAGATCTTTTATGAATGTCCTATAACATGTAAACAGCAATAAAGTGCATGCATGCAATGGAACAGAAAAAAAGCATCGTAGCATGTAAAGATTACTCACTCCCAAAGTTTTTTTGCGCCGTATTTTGACTTTAAAACAGATGTTCGTTTTCACCTCGAAAACGTATGAGCCTTCGGGTTTCCTCAGGTGTCCCTATACAGAATATAATTTACAAAAATGTTGTCATGTTGCAATAAGTACGAATAATGTAAGCACCGTTCATTTACATGTACACATATGGCCGTAAGCAAAACAAAACAACGCGTTACCACATGCAGTCAGTTACCGGGTAACGTTATATGACATAAAAATATATTTCCTAATATTGTGCAATCAGCGCTATCCGCAAGCAAACTTTAGCGATTTTTTTTCAAACGTTTCTTTACAGAACATCACCGTAAACACAAACACAAGATTGATGGTAATATACATGTAATGAAAAAATGTCATAAAAATCCTTATTAATGGCAAAAAATACTTACATTTATGGGTCTGCTTGCTCGAGTGGGCAGCCATATTGAAAATTTCTCTTAGCCCTTCGTTTGAAGTGAGGTCCCGAAAAATCTTCGTTTCGAGGGCTATCTAGCCCTTCCCCTTACCCCTACCCCTCCAATCAAAAGAGAATTGAGACACCCCTACCCCTACACGTGAACGCGCCAAACGGAGGGGTAGGGGTAAGTGTAGGGGTAAGGGGTAGAATTGGGATTGGGCCTAAGTATCGGTCAGGGAAGGGTAACAAAAACGCGGATGCTTTATCTCGGCAGCATCCATCAAGTGCCCCGGAGATGGAGGGTATAGTCCCTGGCACTTTGCTTCCTGGGCCTTTACGGCAAGCTTTGCAGTCCCGTCAGGTTGAAGGGACTCAAGCGGCAATTACAGTCTTGCCACGGCATTCCCCGGTGGACATCTGTGCGCTTCAGCAGGCTGACCCCATTTTGAAGGAGGTTTTGGTGTTTTGGGGGCGGAAGCAGCGCCCCAACTTTGAGGAGCGGAAACAGCTTTCCCGGCCTGTGTTGGTGGTGTTGCGACAATGGGGTCGGTTGGTGGAGAGGGAAGGAATTTTGTACTGGCAGGTTTTTCATCCTGACGGGGGAGAGGCTGAACTTCAGCTGCTACTACCAGTTGCATTGAAGGAGGAGGTCTTGACACAGCTCCATCAGGAGCATGGCCACCAGGGGGTAGAGAGGACCTTGGGGCTCTTGCGATCACGGTGTTACTGGCCCGGTATGTCTTCAGAGGTGGCCAGGTGGTGCCAGATGTGTGAGAGATGCCAGGTAGCGAAGGACAATCAGCCAGTAGCTCATAGCTATATGGGGCATCTTTTAGCATCAAAACCTAATGAAATCTTGGCGATAGATTATACGGTGTTGGAGCCTGCTAGCAATGGCTTAGAGAATGTTCTGGTTATGACAGACATTTTTAGTAAATACACGCTGGCCATCCCTACTCGAGATCAACGTGCCACCACTGTGGCGCAGGTTTTGGTTTCGGAATGGTTTTACAAATTTGGTGTCCCTATTCGGATTCATTCCGACCAGGGCCGTAATTTTGAGAGCTCTCTGATTCGCCAGCTTTGTGATCTTTATGGCGTTGAGCGTTCCCGCACTACTCCATACCACCCGGCTGGGAATGGGCAGTGCGAGCGGTTCAACAGGACGCTTCATAATCTATGAATTCCCTAAAACCCTTTACAGCATTGGGGGTTGAATAATTTTGAACACAACTGTATATGATTTTTCCAAACAACTTAATTTTGGTTTAATCTGTCCACAGAATATTTTGCCAGTAGTGCTGTGGAACATCCAGGTGCTCTTTTGCAAACTTTAAACATGCTGCAATATTTTTCTTTCAATCTTTCATTTGTGCCATTTTCTGAATTTTTCTTGATCATTTTATGTAACTTAAGGTAAACTGTTGGAGATGAAAGTGAAACAAATTTTCTCACTGCAAATGTCATCTTTGGGTTTCATTTACTGATATTATCTACCTTCCACAAGTATAAATACAGTATTTGATGCAGTTTAAACATTTTTATGTACTGTTTTTGATCAGCTGTGGCATGTCTACATTTTTGCTAAGTAGGCCTATTAAGTATTATATAAATTAAAAACAAGGAAATAATGTGGTTCCTAAATGATGATTAAAATCTAATTAATACAAAAAATGAAGATAGTGCCGTTTTTACGGTCATTCCTGTTATACAATGATTTTTCTGTTCCTATAATTTACTTACTCATATTTTCTTTAAAATGATTTGCATATTTATAAAATATGACTATATATACACTCACCTAAATGATTATTAGGAACACCTGTTCAATTCGTCATTAATGCAATTATCTAATCAACCAATCACATGGCAGTTGCTTCAATGCATTTAGGGGTGTGGTCCTGGTCAAGACAATCTCCTGAACTCCAAACTGAATGTAAGAATGGGAAAGAAAGGTGATTTAAGCAATTTTGAGCGTGGCATGGTTGTTGGTGCCAGATGGGCCGGTCTGAGTATTTCACAATCTGCTCAGTTACTGGGATTTTCACGCACAACCATTTCTAGGGTTTACAAAGAATGGTGTGCAAAGGGAAAAACATCCAGTATGCGGCAGTCCTGTGAGCGAAAATGCCTTGTTGATGCTAGAGGTCAGAGGAGAATGGGCTGACTGATTCAAGCTGATAGAAGAGCAACTTTGACTGAAATAACCACTCGTTACAACCGAGGTATGCAGCAAAGCATTTGTGAAGCCACAACACGCACAACCTTGAGGCGGATAGGCTACAACACCAGAAGTCCCCACCGGGTACCACTCATCTCCACTACAAATAGGAAAAAGAGGCTACAATTTGCACGAGCTCACCAAAATTGGACAGTTGAAGACTGGAAAAATGTTGCCTGGTCTGATGAGTCTCGATTTCTGTTGAGACATTCAAATGGTAGAGTCAGAATTTGGCGTAAACAGAATGAGAACATGGATCCATCATGCCTTGTTACCACTGTGCAGGCTGGTGGTGGTGGTGTAATGGTGTGGGGGATGTTTTCTTGGCACACTTTAGGCCCCTTCGTGCCAATTGGGCATCGTTTAAATGCCACGGCCTACCTGAGCATTGTTTCTGACCATGTCCATCCCTTTATGACCACCATGTACCCATCCTCTGATGGCTACTTCCAGCAGGATAATGCACCATGTCACAAAACTTGAATCATTTCAAATTAGTTTCTTGAACATGACAATGAGTTCACTGTACTAAAATGGCCCCCACAGTCACCAGATCTCAACCCAATAGAGTATCTTTGGGATGTGGTGGAACGGGAGCTTCGTGCCCTGGATGTGCATCCCACAAATCTCCATCAACTGCAAGATGCTATCCTATCAATATGGGCCAACATTTCTAAAGAATGCTTTCAGCACCTTGTTGAATCAATGCCACGTAGAATTAAGGCAGTTCTGAAGGCGAAAGGGGGTCAAACACCGTATTAGTATGGTGTTCCTAATAATCCTTTAGGTGAGTGTATTATATAAATTATATACTGTATTTAGGCCTCCTTTGTCATTTAATACAGACAACAGATATTTTAAATACTATTTTTGTATTTTATTGATATTTGCATTCAATAATCATGTCCTCAGTACAAAGTAATCAACTTCCAAAAGATTTGTTCAACCAGCAAATGATAAAAAATTCAAAATACTGTATTCTTTAATCATGTTATAAAGCCTAAACTGCCTGTAATCATACATACAAATCAGGTGAAACTATAGTTATTTTTGACCATTTTTGTCATTTACTGTGTGTCCCTGAAGTCATCTTCCAAAAATAATTCCCTTTGAGACCATTTTCAGGATGTGACATCTCGATCTTTATTCTTTTTGGTGGGAAGTCAACTGTGCAAAACGAGGTAAGCTTCAACTATCACTCCTAACTTTTTTCGTTTTTAAAATTTTATCCTGCTTGTCACCCACTTTAGCTATGTTATGGTGAAAGTTCATCCAGTGTCAGGGTCAGCTCCTGTTGTGGTCCTTCTGTGTCCCTTCCCGTTTGGCCAGCAGGCGCTTGCTGGTCATCCCATTCTCTATGTTAGTCATTGTTCTCCGCTGTTACCTGTCTGGTCATGTGGCTCAATGTGTTGAGCATGTGATTGTCTGTGTACCCTTCTGTCCTGTGTTCAAATCCTGCTGCCTCTGTTTTTGTATTTTGCTCCCTAGTGTTTCATTTGAGTTTGTCTAGTTCTTGTGTTTGATTTTGTAGTTGGTTTTTGTTTTGTTCCTTGTGGCCCTGCTTGTCTTTACCTGTCTGTAATTCCCCAGTGTTGGTTTCTTATTCCTTGGTTAGTTCTTAGTTTCCCTGTTTTTAGTTCCTTTGAGTTTATTAGTTTCACCTGTGCCCTGTTTCCCTGGTCTTTGTTAATTAGCCTCACCTGTCCTGTGTTAGTGTCGTTACCCCTTAGTATTTTAGTTCCTGCTTCTGGGGGGTATTCCAGAAAGCTTGGTTAACTTACCATTTGGTAAATCTTAACCTCTGGGTTGATATACCCCAAACCCGCATACCATGAGTATGTCGGTTCCAAAACACCTGAGAAGAGTAAGTTCAATCAACCTCCTATTGGTTACCCAGAGTTAATGCGCGTGCACCGTGCACAAATAAAGACGTTTTCAATTGATTGCCGATTTCACGAGTCAAAATGGAAAATCGAAGTGAAAAAAAGAGAGCGGCATACTTCACAGAGGCGGAGTTGGAAGTTTTAATGCACGCATATGAGGAATTCAAGCCAATAATAATGAAAAAAAGCAATACGGCTGCATCGGCTAAAGAAAGAGTTGGCTTGGCAAAAAATAACGGACAGAGTAAATGCGTGTGTATTAAATTGCAAATTTGACATCGCCTCCCCTTTTATTATAATGCAAAATAATTAAACACGTACCCCTTCCGCATCCTTTTGACTGTTAAATCACTATGAAAGCATTTACTTTTCCTGCCATTCATTTCTTTAGGTTAAAATAACAATGTGTATCGACTAGGAATATATGGTTTCTTATTTAATAAGGTGTAATCCTTCTGGAGCCAGAAGAACTTTGAGCCAAGTCAAAATGAAACACAAAAACATTCTGCAAAAAGGTAATATTTGATTACACGATCACTGAACTATTTATTAAACACGATTTAGTATATTCTTTCTGTCATGTAGCTAATAGAAAAAAGGCTGAAGCCCGTCTAACTGGCGGGGGCCCACCACCACCTCCCCTCACCCCATTTGAGGGCAACCAGTGGTAACCAGCATTGTACTGTACTGTAATGATTACCTATAGTTAGTGGAAAAAAGTAATGAGTTTGATGATTTTAACAAGGCAAAAAATTAAGGATACAAAATCAAGTTACCTGCACATTGATACTATGAATAGATTTCCTCCGCTATCTCGCTGTACTTGTATAGTGACAATAAAGACATCTATCTATCTATCTATTAATATAGTCTCCCTCATTTATTGAAGGAGCTTTAATAGGAATGTAGGTGCCATCAATGCACCCAATTATGAATGAATGAATGAATGAATGCCTTTTATTGTCACTATACATGTATTACATGTATTCCAAATTACATTTGGAAACCCTGAAATAGAAAGTCATATATGGAAGTATCAAGTGTGTGTGTGCAGGATGAATACATGTAGGCTATAGATATAAATAGTATGACTATATATTAAATATGCATCATAGATTTTACCACAAAGGACAAACCTACCACTCTGTGGAATTCCTCTTTAATAACACGCAGAGCTTTATGGACAGGGAACTGTATAAACGTGTGTAAGAAGCGTTAAGTACCAGACATACTGTGCGAACGGCTCTACACACAGTTGCCTTTCCTATATGCTCTGCGTCGCCCATATTGTACAAAAAATGCCCTGACGCAAAAAACCGAAGTGCTATGCACAGAATGTTTTCTGTGCTAAGCGCAGACCCGCGGTTTGGGTTTGTGACATTTGCAATATGCGGTTTCAAGAGATGTTAAGTAAATGAACGATTCTTTTGAAAACTGATAACGCTTTTTCAAATAATCATTAGGAAATGACAAGACATCAATACGCGGTCTTATAACTCTCTCCCGGCGAAAAAAACCTTGTATAATTTATGCCTCCACGTTCACAGGATCGTCATCAAAAGGGCACGCCATGCTCAGTAACCTTCTGCAACAAACTTACCCTGGAACATAACCTGCTCAGTAGCAGGTTATCTTCAGAGAGTAAGCTGCTATGGTTACGTACATACCCAGAAAGGTAACCTCCGTTTTTGGAACCGAAAGTTGAGGTTATCCACTAACTTACCCTTAAACTTACCCGGGTATGTCACATAACCTGCTTTCTGGAATACCCCCCTGTTCTGCTTCACATTGTTGTTGCTTTTCTAAGCTTTGTTAGTTTGGTTAGAGCTGTATTCCGTTTAACTTCCCAGTTTTTGTTATTTGTGTATTGTGTTATTTTTTTCTGTTTTTTTGAATAAACCCCTTTCTGTTCTTGGAGCCGCTAAGGGTCCTCCACCCTTTTTGTGCCCGATGCCACGTTCCCGCACCTGAGCCGCCCGGATCCGTGACATCCAGTTAAAAAAAAAAAAAAACAAAAACATATCTGACACAGTTATAAAAATTTGGTTTATATGTATAATGTTAGCTAAATGTTGATAACTCAAAGAGTTATAGCTAACTTACCTCAAAATCTGGAAATTCAAATTGAGTAAATTGTATTATATGTATATTGCAGATGATATTTGTTAATAAATGGTACCACCGCTTAGTACAGGCACATAGTATTTGATAGTATTTTTTTGGAATTCAAGTTTTTGTTACTGACCTGAAGGGTGCATGTCTGTTAGACCCATTAGTTTATTGACTTTTTATAAGCAATACAACTTTACCTGTCTTCATCACTCTCCAAGCAACACTCAAGGTTCATATCTGTCATTACCTCTTCCAGACAATTTCAATTCATTCTCTAGCCACCTAAACAGAGAATGTGCCACTTATCATCATGATTGATTAATAAGGAACCTCATACACACAAAGATCCTCCCTCAATTTGCACATTGCAAGTTAATCTGGAAAAAATGACTTTTGAAACATTATTATATAAGTGGAGGTCACACATTACAGATGACAAAGTATGCAGGACAATGAGGGAAAACTGATCCACTGTTAGAACCTGTTAATATTTGTGCATCACCCTCTTATATTCTTTCACCCTCTTTGACACGTCATTTTAAAACACTATCCAAAAAGCTTTTTGTTTAACATTTACATTGTTAACATTTTGTGATAACTATGTACAGGCCCATAACAGGGTGGAACACCTTATCTCTGAATAGTGTACCCACAGTTATTGTATTTTGAGTTCCTGAGTTTGACCAATATGTATTCCAATAATTAAGCGTGTGACTATTCGGATGGAATGCTAACAACATGAAAAACCTTTTTCCAAAGATTTTGAAGCCAAAATGTTACCGCATAACAGGAAAGACTCATTAATCTTTTTGACCTGGGGTATGCAATTTTATCCAGAAAGGGTCGATCTACCGCTCCATCATTCCCTCACTCGTGAACAAGACCCCGAGATACTTAAACTCCTCCACTTGGGGAAGGACCTCCTCCCAGACCCGGAGAGGGCACTCCACCCTTTTGAGGCTGAGGACCATGGTCTCGGATTTGGAGCTGCTGATTTTCATTCCAGCCGCTTCACATTCGGCTGCAAACTGTTCCAGTGAGAGCCAAAGGTCATGGTCTGATGAGGTCAACAGAACCACATCATCTGCAAAAAGCAGAGACCTAATCCTGAGGTCACCAAACCGGACACCCTCAACGCCCTGGCTGTGCCTAGAAATTCTGTCCATAAAGGTTATGAACAGAATCAGTGATAAAGGGCAGCCCTGACAGAGTCCAACCCTCACCGGGAATGAGTCTGACTTACTGCCGGCAATGCAGACCAAGCTCTGACACTGGTTGTACAGGGACCGAACAGCCCATATAAGGCAGTCCGGCACCCCATACAGTACTCCCGGAGCACTCCCCACAGGACGCGGTCGAATGCCTTCTCCAAGTCCACAAAGCACATGTAGACTAGTTGGGCAAACTCCCACGCACCCTCCAGGACCCTGCTGAGAGTATAGAGCTGGTCCACTGTTCCATGGCAGGGCGAACACCACACTGCTCCTCCTAGAAAGGTTAGGTGGTACCTTGGGTGGAGCTTAAATGAGGGCTCCGTCTATGACGTCATCACCAATGATTGACAGGTCCAGCTGCATAACCCCACCCCAACGATGATTGACAGGGCCAGCCGCCCACCGCCCCCCCCCCCCGTTCCCCCACAACCTAGCTAAAATTTAAATTAGTAATTTAAAGCTTGTATTAAAACAATGGTTACATTTATTAATTACGCTTTAAGGAATAATAAAGCGTGTAGTACAATGAATGTAAGCTAGCGCATACACGTTGTATTTTAAAAGAAAATGCACGTAAGCTCATTATATTTAACCGAAATGTTCAAAGAATTTAACTTTTAAACAAGTAGATGTCACGCCTGGCTCGTCCGATCCTCGTGTGTGCCACGCCCCCCTCGTTACCTCGTGTTACTTCCTGATTGTGATCACCTGTTGCTTGTTCAGTTCAGCCTGTCTTGAGTATTTAGTCCGTGTCTCAGTCAGTATTCCCCAGTTCTGTCATTGAATTGTCATGTTGGATGTCCGCTGTCTGCCCGGATCCTTTAATTTAATAAACCCCGTTTGTGCGTATTACTGGCTCTACTCGCCTGCTTCCCTGCTCGCCTGCCTGCACGCACGTGACAGAGACATGCCCGAGCGAAACACTGTATTTTAAGCAAACGGCACAAGCCCCAAACTTTTAACTAGAGATGCCATATTTAAATAGAAGTATACCCGAGCGAAACAAGCACAAAAGAGCAAATGCAAAGCAAGCACAACTATTTTAGGCCAAGTTTTTAAAAACGAGAAAAAGCCATAATCAGTTTAACAGTTTTTATTTCAATGTAAAATAGAAAAAAGTATTTCACCAAACACAAAGCTGTAGCTCGGCCATGTGCGTGCGCTCCGTTTGAACAATGTGGGCGAATGACGACCTAGGGGCTCCGAAGCTTGAGCAGGTGCACTCATGCAGATATGTATTTCAAAATGGCGACAACAAAAAGTATTAAAACTGTCTTGCCACTAAAGTTTTAAACTAGAAATAATTCTCTTTAACATGAACGTGCTGTTTTTAATACAATGTTTAATACAATGCATGTGAACAGCCTAGACGATAAATTTTAGGGAATGAATTTGTGTCTTTTACATAAATTTAGAAGCATGGGTGTGGTATGGTCTGCTAGATGGGGCTGTCTACTGTTCTTTTTTGTTAAAGGGGTTCACAGCAGGGGCAGGGCAACAGCGGGAGGCCGCACACCTGTTGACGACTGGCTCAAGATAAACCGGTTCCCAAGGCTATTGTCCATTTGCTAACGAGATGGATAATGCCGCTTCTTTCAAAAAGATTTATGAGCTAAAGGTCAAAAGGTTACATGTCAAGAGTTCACTGGGGGAGGCTTTGTTGGGGTGGGGTGGAGCCAGGGGTTATCACGACTAGTGACGTTGTTAATTATTTGCATATGTTGGGAGAGGGGTGGTTCTTTAAAATTATTTATTTATTTTTATCATTATTTATTCATTTATTTATATTAATTATTATTTCTTTTTTTATTATTATTTTATTTATTTATTTTAAATATTTATTTTATTTTGACTAGTTTGGAGAGTGAAATGAAGTTTCAGTGAATTTTGTGCTTATGAGTGTGATTTGTCGGAATAGCCCCGTGTTATGAGGCTGACGGTGCTGAGCGCGGTGCTTAGCGTGGTGCTGAGCGTGGTGCTGAGCGTGGTGCTGAGCGGGTTGGTTACCTGATGGAGTGTGAGCGTACGCTGGGTCTGCCTGTGGTGCGGTACTGTGGGAAGGTCCCGGTCGGTCCGGAGCATGTAAATGTTGCGGATAAGGACTTTGGACATTGTGCAAAGGACTCGGAGATTGTGAGAGCGATGTTGGAGCTTATCCCTGTGTTGCGCGAGTCTGAAAGAAACTGTGTGAAAATGAGAAAATTGGAGCTAAGAATGAGAGGAGGAGGAGGAGGAGGTGGGCCTGATGCTATCCTCCAATAAACGCTTAGCAGCAGCAGTTTGGCCGTGTGTCTGTGAAAGCGGGGGGGGGGGGTGCGTGTGAATGTGGGGGGAATGAGGGTGTCCCCATAATGTATAATCTTTTTTAATATACAAATATTTCTGCCTATATGGTAGGGAGTGAGGGTGTCCCCCCTTTTTTTCTTGTTTGAAGTTTGTGTTTTTCTCATGCACCTGTTATTTACATCCCCGTAGGTCACCCCTGGGTCAAACTGTAATTGGGCCACACATCAAATTGGACATTTTGTCTTATAGTATATAGCATGGTTTTTTTGTTTGAAGTTTTGGTTTTTCTGATACAGCCGTTATTTACACCCCGGTAGGTCATCCCGGGTCGAGCGTATCGTCTGCGCATAAGTACAAATATGAGTTAAAAGAAAAAAATCGCAACATACATCAAATAGACATAATTAAGAAAATAAGATAATCCTCGCTATCCTAAAACTTCACAGGCTGTATATTTCTCATTAAATAAAAGTTAAAAACCAGCCGCAGATATTTTTATTACGCTGAGCAGTCACCGTACGGGTTTTCCTCCTTTGGTAAAGAAACAGGAGTACCCCACTGGAAAAAGAAGAAAAAAAAGAAAACTACACGGGACTTCCATAGAGTGAGTATATTATTTATTTTATACATGTTTTATGATAAATACATTAAACTATACATTAAATTAAACTATATATTATTAACTATACATTAAAATAACTTATTCTAATAATAGGTATTCTCTGTTTTTTTTCTACGAGAGACGGCGTGGACCAGTCAAGTGAAAATCAATGAAAGACCTGAATCAGCAGGTATGGACGGAGCAACACCCCCTCCTATACCCAAAGCCTTATTAGATGAAATAGACAACATCAACAACGCTAATAATGAAAATGATGCGGTTTATCAAAATTAATTTGCTCAACACAACTCGCCACCCGCAGCCTCTACAAGCCTCATAGACCCAATTCCTACAAAATTCTTCAAGGGAATTGCACTGCAGATTAGCAATACCCTGTTAAATGTGTTAAACTCATCTCTTAAGATTGGATATGTTCCAGAACCTTTTAAAATGGCTGTTATTAGACCCGTCCTAAAGAAACCAAATCTTGAACCTAGTGTTTTAGGAAACTATAGACCAGGGGTCTCCAACTCCGGTCCTGGAGAGCTACTATCCAGTAGGTTTTCTATCCTACCTGGCTTCTGATGAGCCACACCTGCTCCTGGTATTTACCTGAGAACTAATGTGGCTCATCAGAAGCCAGGTAGGAAAGAAAACCTACTGGTTAGTAGCTCTCCAGGACCGGAGTTGGAGACCCCTGCTATAGACCTATCTCAAATCTTCCTTTCGTTTCAAAGATCATAGAAAAGGTTGTAGTTCGTCAGTTGTCTTCTTTCCTACAAAAAATAATACTAATGAATTACACTCACCTAAAGGATTATTAGGAACACCTGTTCAATTTCTCATTAATGCAATTATCTAATCAACCAATCACATGGCAGTTGCTTCAATGCATTTAGGGGTGTGGTCCTGGTCAAGACAATCTCCTGAACTCCAAACTGAATGTCAGAATGGGAAAGAAAGGTGATTTAAGCAATTTTGAGCGTGGCATGGTTGTTGGTGCCAGACGGGCCGGTCTGAGTATTTCACAATCTGCTCAGTTACTGGGATTTTCACGCACAACCATTTCTAGGGTTTACAAAGAATGGTGTGCAAAGGGAAAAACATCCAGTATGCGGCAGTCCTGTGGGCGAAAATGCCTTGTTGATGCTAGAGGTCAGAGGAGAATGGGCCGACTGATTCAAGCTGATAGAAGAGCAACTTTGACTGAAATAACCACTCGTTACAACCGAGGTATGCAGCAAAGCATTTTTAAAGCCACAACACGCACAACCTTGAGGCGGATGGGCTACAACAGCAGAAGACCCCACCGGGTACCACTCATCTCCACTACAAATAGGAAAAAGAGGCTACAATTTGCACAAGCTCACCAAAATTGGATAGTTGAAGACTAGAAAAATGTTGCCTGGTCTGATGAGTCTCGATTTCTGTTGAGACATTCAAATGGTAGAGTCAGAATTTGGCGTAAACAGAATGAGAACATGGATCCATCATGCCTTGTTACCACTGTGCAGGCTGGTGGTGGTGGTGTAATGGTGTGGGGGATGTTTTCTTGGCACACTTTAGGCCCCTTAGTGCCAATTGGGCATCGTTTAAATGCCACGGCCTACCTGAGCATTGTTTCTGACCATGTCCATCCCTTTATGACCACCATGTACCCATCCTCTGATGGCTACTTCCAGCAGGATAATGCACCATGTCACAAAGCTCGAATCATTTCAAATTGGTTTCTTGAACATGACAATGAGTCTGACCCCCACAGTCACCAGATCTCAACCCAATAGAGTGTGATGTATTGGCAATTTATTGTGACTACTCCACACTGGTAGGGGGGGGGGAAGGAAACACTACCCCATGCTGAAATGTGTTGCATTGTTCTTGTGCGAATAAAAGTCAGTCACGAAGTACGGCCATAAGCATGAAGTGTTGTTTATGTGAGCTAGCGGTGAATCTCCAAAGCCCATTGTCATTGCGGAGAGATTCCGTTTCCATAAACGAAATCAGGAAGAGGGAGAGAGTGTTGTACAGTATGTGGCCGTCCTAAAGAGGTTATCAGAGCACTGTGACTTTGGCACTCATTTGCAAGATGCCATGCGTGATAGATTTGTATGCGGACTCAGAAATGAAAGCATTCAAAGGAAATTGCTGACGGAGGAAGCTCTTACCTTCCAGCGCACGGTCGACATGGCATTATCAATGGAAGCAGTAGCAAGAGAATCAGAGCACTTAAAAAGTTCACTGATGGTACATGCAGTATCGTTTTCGCCGTCGCAAGGGAGCGACAAATGCTTCCGTTGTGGCAGGATAAATCATAATGAACGTGATTGCTACTACAAAGATCAACAATGCCACAACTGCAGGACGAAGGGCCACATTGCTCGGATGTGTAAAAATAAAAGGAGTGATCGGAATTACCTAAAACAAAAGCAGGTAGTAAAATCCAGTAAAAAGAAATTCCAGGATACAACGAAAGGAAATATTCATAAGGTGGAGGCCGATACTTCCGATAGTGAGAAGGAGTTTACGTCAGATTCAGACTCTAAAGTGACGCTGCATATGGTGTCAACAGTAACAAGTGATATTGAGCCGGTGATGAAGGTTAATGGGGACAATGCAGCATTGGCTATAATGATTAAGCCCAAGATTGAAGGTCAGAGGATTGAGATGGAGTTAGACACCGGGGCGGCAGTCTCTTTGATTTCACGAGAATTATATGAGGCCAAATTTGCCCACATGCCCTTACGGAAGACCGGTGTCATTTTGAAAACATACACCGGGGAATTACTGCAACCAGAGGGAAGGTTGAAAGTATGGGTGAAAATGAATAAACAGAAGGCCAGATTACCCTTATATGTGTTAAAGGGGAAGTCACCCCCACTGTTTGGCCGTGAATGGCTGAGGAATATCAAGCTTGACTGGCAGGAAATTAAAACGGTGAGAACCATGCACAAGGCCAGTGAGACCCTAGACAATGTTCTAAATCGCCATTTCGAAGTATTCAGCAAGGATTTAGGAACGCTCAAGGGGTTTGAAGCTTCACTGACATTGAAACCCGGTGAGAAGCCAAAGTTCTGTCGAGCTCGCATAGTACCATATGCCTTGAGGCCGATGGTGGAAGCTGAGATTGAGCACCATCTCCAGCAGAGAGTGATCACCCCAGTTCAGTTTAGTGAGTGGGCAACCCCCATAGTACCGGTAATTAAAAAAAGTGGTGACGTGAGAATTTGCGGTGACTTTAAGGTAACCGTAAATCAAGCTTTGTGTATCGAACATTATCCGATACCTCGCATTGAAGATCTATTTGCTGCATTGTCTGGAGGGCATCGGTTCAGCAAACTGGACCTTTCACAGGCTTACCTCCAGGTACCAGTTAGTGCAGATTCACGGAAATATCTCACAATCACCACACATAAGGGCTTGTTTTGTTACAATTGATTACCTTTTGGAATTACATCCGCACCATCTATTTTTCAGAGGATAATGGATCAAGTGTTACAAGGACTTCCAAATGTCCACTGTTTCCTTGATGACATACTAGTGACTGGCCGGGATGATGCCCATCATCTTCGGAATTTGGATGCAGTACTGAGTCGTCTGGAAAAATTTGGACTTCGAGTCCAGAAGCAGAAGTGTGAATTTTTTAGGAGCTCGCTCACATATCTAGGTCATACAATCGATTCAGCAGGACTCCATAAATCGCCGGATAAGATCCGAGCCATTGTGGATGCTCCGGCGCCGACCGACACGAGTCAGTTACGCTCTTTTCTTGGACTCGTTAACTATTATGCGCGGTTCGTTCCGAATCTGTCCACCCTTCTGCACCCGTTGCACGCGTTGTTGCATAGGGATGTGAAGTGGGAGTGGTCCAAGACATGCGAGGAGGCATTCTGTGCGGCAAAAGAGCAGCTAGCAAGCAAGAGTGTACTGGCCCACTATGATCCTAGACTCCCAGTCATACTCGCCTGCGATGCCTCACCCTATGGTGTCGGAGCAGTCCTTTCCCACCGACTGCCTAATGGTGCTGAAAGGCCCATAGCCTTTGCCTCCCGCACATTGAGTAAAGCCGAGCAGAATTATGCTCAGATTGAGCGTGTGAAGCATTAGGAATCATATTTGGGGTGAGACGCTTTCATTCATATCTATATGGCCGTAATTTTACCTTGTTCACTGATCACCGCCCGTTGACGACCATATTGAGTCCCAGTAAGGCAATCCCTTCTATGTCTGCAGCAAGATTGCAGCGATGGGCACTGTTATTGGCAGCACATGATTATACCATTGAATATAGACGCGCAGCTGACCACGGCAATGCAGACGGTCTGTCGCGTCTTCCTTTTCCAGGGCAGCAGGAGGCAAAACATGGGACAATTGACACTGTTCTTATTAATCACATCGAAAGTTTTCCGATCTCTTGCGCTGATGTGAGAAGAGAGACCAGATCTGACGTTACACTCTCTCAGATCATGGAGATGGTGTCGACGGGCCGTTTCCCATCAGCTAAGGACTCTGACAGTAACCTGGCCCCGTTTTTAGTACGGAAAGATGAGCTCACAGTACTTCAAGGGTGTTTACTGTGGGGGAACAGAGTTGTAGTTCCACCCAAGTTACGTAAGCAAGTCTTAGATGAACTACATGTGGGACACCCTGGCATGGTTAGGATGAAGGCTGTGGCGAGGAGCTATGTCTGGTGGCCGGGTCTCGACGTGCAGGTCGAGGAGAAATGCAAGTGTTGTGCCTCGTGTCAGTGCTGTCAGAAAAGCCCTAGTCTAACGCCGCTACACCCATGGCCCTGGCCTGCAGCTCCATGGCAGCGAATTCACATTGACTTTGCGGGCCCTTTTGAGGGGCGCATGTTTTTCATAATAATCGATGCCCACTCCAAGTGGCCAGAAGTCATCTTGATGGACTCAACTTCATCGGCAAAATCCATTGAAGTCCTCAGGGGTCTTTTCAGCCATTATGGAATACCCGAGGTCCTTGTCAGTGACAATGGGCCTCAGTTCACGTCTGGGGAGTTTGCCAGCTTTCTAACATCCAATGGCATCAAGCACAAACGCTCAGCTCCTTTTCACCCCGCAACAAACGGCCTAGCAGAACGCTTTGTGCAGACATTTAAACACTCCCTGAGGTCTTCACGGGGAACAACCTCTGTCCAACAGCGTTTGGATGCCTTCTTATTGCAATAGAGGAATACGCCTCATGCCACTACCAAAGAAACGCCTGCCATGCTATTCCTCCATCGCAAGCTTCGCACGCGTCTTGATCTATTGCGACCATGTGTGGCAGCAGTGGTCGACCAAGCGCAAGAGACCCAGCGACGCTACAGGGACACACACGCTAGGGTCAGGAGTTTCGGTGTTGGGGATCCGGTTCTAGTCCGCGACTACCGGAAGGGGGAGGAAAAGTGGACGACGGGAACTGTCGCATCGCAAGCTGGTCCAGTATCATCCCAGGTCGAGGTTGGATCGAAACAACAGTGGAACCGGCATGCTGACCAGATGGTGGCCTGCCATCCCAGCATTGTACAGCCAGCATCTGACACGCAACCAACACCCACCACGGTCAGTGCACCAGTTATGACAGACGCTGGGGAAATGCAAGGGTCTTCCAGTCCTGGCTGCGTAATAAACTCATCACCTCCACATCAGTCTGTCATCACACACACGGACGCTCCAGTAACACCTCCTCTGACACGGAACGGACATCCAAGACGGATCCGTAAAGCACCGGACAGACTGAATCTGTAAACTGTTTTGTGGAACGGTTCGGTTAGTGAGTGCCGTCTCAGGAAATGGCACTATAGTTCTTTGACACACTCAAGGTGATGGGGCAGTCTACCCCCAGCCCATTTTTTGTTGGATACTGTTCATGGTCATAATAATAAAAAAAAAAATTAAAAAATGTATATCTATGTACATGTTTAACTATATTACTTGTTACTGATTGTTTAGTTAGCATACCTGGGATAGGTGTTTTGCAACCTCTTAATACCAATTGATGGTTCACGGTATTTGGGGATACTAGTAATTGAATAAGGGGGAGGAGTTGTGATGTATTGGCAATTTATTGTGACTACTCCACACCGGTGGGGGGGGGGGGAAGGAAACACTACCCCATGCTGAAATGTGTTGCATTGTTCTTGTGCGAATAAAAGTCAGTCACGAAGTACGGCCATAAGCATGAAGTGTTGTTTATGTGAGCTAGCGGACTGATGTGCATGCGTACATGACAATACGTTATATGGTGAATATACAATATAGAGCATCTTTGGGATGTGGTGGAACGGGAGCTTCGTTCCCTGGATGTGCATCCCACAAATTTCCATCAACTGCAAGATGCTATCCTATCAATATGGGCCAACATTTCTAAAGAATGCTTTCAGCACCTTGTTGAATCAATGCCGCGTAGAATTAAGGCAGTTCTGAAGGTGAAAGGGGGTCAAACACCGTATTAGTATGGTGTTCCTAATAATACTTTAGGTGAGTGTATATCAGTCTGGCTTTAGACCAAACCATAGCACAGAAACTGCTCTAGTCAAAGTAATGAATGATTTACTTATGGCCTCAGACTGTGGCTGTATATCGCTGTTGGTATTACTAGATTTAACTGCAGCAAGTCAGAAGTCAGAGTCCCCACGTCTTCTCTGCTGTGTGAGGTAACAGAATCATGTGAATACTTTCGTGCATTTACAAAATGTGAACATTTTAGTTCGTGCATTTAACTATACACAACATATAGTGTTAGAGAAATTTGTACTGAATTCACGTTTTCAGTTTTCATTAAAAGGCACTGAAGTTCTTTGCATGGAAATGCTGTTGGTCCAGGTTGTGCAGCGTACGTTACTCGCCATCAAATGCTTAAAAGGAACGGCTGTTCAAAATGAAGATCAGTGGCGCGATTGGAAAAGTGCGCCAAGGCTGCGGGCTGTGCACTGAGTTGGAAGCGGTTGGGCTGCTGTGCGCATGCGCGCAGATGGTTGGCTTAGATTTCGAAGAGCAATGATAGCCTGATAGTGTTTTAAGCCAGTGTATTTCAAATTTTTTGAGCCACGGCACATTTTTTACATTGAAAAAAATCCCACGGTACACCACCAACCAAAAATGTTACAAAATGACACTCTGTAGCCTAGTAATGACAAAATAGTCTCTCAATTTATTTATACTCACTCAGTGTGAAACCTGAGCCTGTTTGGTTGAACACAAAGCTGATATCCTGGCAGGAATTTAAGACAGACACATGAAGCTCTTCCTCAACAGCTCTCAGTCTCTCTTTGTTTTTAGTTTTTATATGAGTCAGGCTTGAAAAACTCAGCTCACACAGATATGTTGTGGAAAATGGGAGTACATGCAGTGATCCCCCGCTTATTGTGGAAGTTACGTTCCACACCTATCAGAGATAGGTGAAAACCTGCGATATAGAAAGACCATATGAACATTTTTTTTATAGTTTAAGCCTTAAAACACCCCTCCCACACACTTTAAACACATCTGATATGTGGATGTCGGACTAAGGATATGAGTAACATAAAACTAATAATAATAATAATATGTAATGTATACATATGTGATTCCATTTTAAAGATGGCTTTATTCTGAGGTCATGCCACCCTCTTTCCTATTTGACTAAAGGAAAGTGATGCAGTGGCTCTTATATTCTTTTCATCCTTCTTGATGTATCATACCATCGATTCACTCAAGCCATAAAGCGAACGATGTCTGTGTAATGCTTTCCTTCCTGAAGCATATCCAATTTTACCTTCTCCTGAATGGTCAAAGTCTTCCTCTGGAGCTTAGGCTCGCTACTACCAGAAGGTTTAGAAGATGTAGGATGCTTGGGAGCCATCGTAGGGCTAAAAAAAATGTATTTGCAAATAATAATACATTTTCAAAAAAGTTTTTTAGACCAATTAAGTGAAATTGGATAATTTGCCATGGCACACCTTACAATCTCTCACTGTGCCGCGGCACAGTGGTTGAAAATCACTGATCTACATAAACGTGAGGGGCTGCTGCTACCTCACCTGTGCAATTCCATTCTGGATAATCTTTTTAAAAGTAATTTAAAAAAACATTGGAAATGTCAAAGTAATGTAAAAGTAATAGGATTTACCTCAAAATTACAAAGAAAAATGCTAAATTTCTAGTATGGTGATAAATCCTTAAATTATGAATAACTTTTTAAATTACAGTTAAATGTTGTGATTTGACATAAATTTCTACGTAATTTGAGAAAATGGGAAACATACAGTATAAATTAAACAGTATTTTTCCTTTTAAAAATGTGAAATACGTGTAATTTTTCATTACTGGCGTTATGCGTAAAATAAAGGTTGGTTTATTAATTCAGGGATAATTTCTGTTTTTAAAAAAGAGAAACTACTGTAAAAAATGACGGTTATTTTCTGTAAAATTACAATTTTTTTTTACAGTGTAGAACAGTACGATTGTTTGACACAAATTTATGTAAGCATAGACCTCCCCTTTCACACAGTTCACGAGCCTCCTTTGCTGAGACATGAAACTAGTGGAGCATCTTTTCTATGCCCCACATCAAAGCAATATGATGCTGTTGGAAACAAATAAGTACGCCTGTCAGATTGTTTATCATGTCTGGGCCCGACAATAGGTGTTCATAGAGATTGCTTCCCTTGTACTTTGCTGAGCAGTCAAATACCACTCTAAGCTTTTCAGGCTTTTTGGGGTGATAGATGCCATACAGAGCCGGGACCACAGGGGTGGCTGGGGGTGGCACCGGCTACCCTTGAAATCTGATTGACCACCCTGCCTGACCACCCCCAACAGAGCTGTCAATCAGTTTGTTCAGTTAGAGTAGCGCTTCAAACAGTAGGGCTGAGCTCCAGCCTCCTCTGTTTCAAAGCCTGTTGGACTACTACTAAAGCATGAAGATGAAAAAGGGTTAAGTAAACAGTTGTTTGCAATATTTAGTGTTTAATGATTCGCAAATGTTGATTTGAGGTTGACAAGTAAGTTGTATAGCGTTAGCATAGCGCCACTAAGTTATAGAGTTCAGCTACGCTGAGCTAAGCATGCTAATTGCGTGACTAGGAAAAATTAGCCTGCACCCTAAGCCAGTGTCACAAACGTTGCAGTTAGCAGCCTCAAGCTTGCACGTTTTTCAACTAAATATTTCTGAAGAATATTTTAAGTAGTGAGAGTTGTTTATTATTCGGAGGGCATCCAAAGGGGTCACCGTAGGTAGCTCCTTCCTGGTTACTCTGTGGCAGTGACTAGTTAACTATGAGTTAGAGTGAGGAGCTGAACAGCCAACAATAGTCCACCCTAAGTGTGTGAGAAGGGCAAAAGGTTCCTCATCCTTTCCTGTTATGACTTGTCTGGGAACAAGTTTTCTCGGACAGTTGTAACCAATCAGTAGTTCCACTTCGCAACTAAGCAGTGGCAGTATTTGATCTGCTGTTGTGGTGAGATGGCGCCATCCTTTGGCCATTTCGTGCGTTGGAATATGCTCCCTGTTCACAGGTATACAGTCTTTGGTGTAGGCAGGGGGCATTACTTACATCTTGTTCAATGAATGTTGTGTCGCTTTGTGTGTCCAGCGAAGCATACACAAGTTTCTCTTTGGATGGATCCCTTTCATTGGAGAACCAGACCAGCACTATCATGGAGGTGTTTACTAACTGACCTTGGCTGATGACGTTGAGGGACATAGCAGATGTTGCTTCCGTTTCACCATGTTGCATCGGAATTTTCTTGCTTCCACCTTTACCGTAGCTGTCGTCATGAAGACAGGTGGGATGTCGTCCTTTGCACAGTCCACACGTGTGACAGAACCGGCACTCCTTCGCACCGTGGCCAGGCTTTAAGCAACCATAACACAGGTTGTTGTCTTTGATATAGGTTCTTCTGTATTTCAGTGTCTCAGGAATTCTGAGCATTTGCAGAGCTGATGATAATTATCCTGGCATAACATGCATGGGGTTTTGACCTTTTCCTTTGTTGTTGTCTGATTGCTATTGTCCACCACGGTTTGTGTGTTGAAGACACTGGCTTTGTTTCTTTTGTTGATTCTTGTGCTCACTTTGTCATTGCAGGATTCAGCTGAATGGGAGCAGAAAGAGAAGTGACTGGATTGCAGGCGGTTTCTGCCTTAATGGACATGAACTTGGAAAACTCCTTAAAGTTAGGAAAATCTTCTCCCTCTGTGAGACGAACAGTTATTTGGCGATTCCACCGTGAGGCAAACCATTTGGGCAGTTTCCTTACCAACTTCTGTTTTCCTTCACAGTCATTTAAGATATTTAAACCTTTTACATGGGGCATGGCCTGCAAACAAGCATTTAAGAAATCAGAGAAATTTCTCTGTCCTTCAGCATCTTTCCCCTGGATTTTAGGCCAATTGAATAACTTTTCTCTAAAGGCTCTTTGATTGACGAACGGCTGGCCGTACCTCTGACTGAGCTTGTTCCAAGCATTACTGTCTTTCTAATTCTTTCCTGTATTCCTCCTCTAGAGCTCTTATCTTCTCCCTTTGTTTCCTTTCTTCCAGTAATACTTTATATTCAGTCTCCTTTGCGGCTAAATCCGCCCCCACTTCAGCTCGCTTGGCCGCAACACTTGAGTGCTTGGAATGACGACTGAGTTCGGAAACAGAGCCATAAATGGACTGGGCGTAGTCTGGCTTGAGTAGCTCACGCAGGTGTCGTCCTTCATGTTTTGCAACATATTCGCCATTTATGCCTGTCAGTCTTTGATTTAGGATTTTCATTATGTCACTCGTTACTGCTACGCAAACATCAACTTTCCGCCTTAGCTCTATATAAGGTGTGCTTCGTACTCTCAGTTCATTAAACATTTTCAAAACGTTCTCTTACCATCACACCGTCTTCAACTACCCGCCATCCTTGTCCCTTTCCTTCAGAGGAGTGTTCCTTTCTATCTGTATAAGTTCTTTTTTCCGTTGGAATCTTTGTAGCAGGTTAGCTGAAGGGGTGAAGCTCTTACTGTACAGATCCCCGTAATATGTGATGGCAATGATCTTGACTGCTAGTGTAGTTTACAGTTTTATTTTCTACTTTCAACACAGTACACTTCGCATAAACATATAAGCTACAACCACCGTAAGAGCTTGTGCCTCATTATGGGTCCATTAACCCCCTGGGGCCTGAGGCCTTTTTTCCACTTTCGAGGATGGCTGACATGCCTTGACATTTTAAAATATTTCACCTATCTAAAAAACATTTATCCCAAAGTGATACATTTGCTTTTATTCAGCACAAACTCAGCACCAATAATCTGAGACCTCTTAGAATGTTATTATTCTATTTTTTGTTAAAATCAACTTTAAACATATACTTTTCAAAAACCTATTTTCAGACATGCTGAGAAATTGTAAAAAATCACATTATAGACATTTCTAGGTAAGACTTTTGAGCTCTGAAGCTTATAGACACAGGGGTTGGCTACACATAGGTGAAAGTGACATTCAGAAATTTTATGTAGTTTGATTACTAAAGTGTTAGAACTTTGGAGTGACACTCTTTTTCTCAAAGTCAGTGGTCTTCACAATGAATATTGATGAGATAGGTGTCCTCACACCTGTAGTAGTTTGCATACTGTCAATGGCCCATCAGTCTGGAATGTCACTGCACCCCACACCCATCACTTTGGAAAGGCAGTTTGAAACGCAAGAAAAGTAGCAACAATAAAATCCCTTTCACAGTTTATTGATAGATGGAATGAAAAATGAAAAACTGTGACTATATAAATATAGAAAGCGATAAATATGATGCAGTGACTATTATTGACGCTCTGGGGACGAGGGCATCATCGACCGCGTATCTTTCTCGTGTATTTCAGTTTATATCTCGCTGAAATCATTATGTAGAATCATGAAAAAAACACTGACTAAATCCGTTATCTGTCTTCTTTTCAAAACTTCCATTGTCAGAAGTATTAACGTTTTTAAAATTAGGTTAAATAGGCAAAAAAGCAAATCGTGTCATCTTTCTTTGTTTTACTTGCGTCGGGAGCGTTTGGGACCGCTCTCAGCGGAAGATCGCTATTCACGTTCTAAATACGCTGCGTTTGAATCGGCGACCACGTGATTGCAGGCACACAGGCTTAGCCCACTGAGCTATGAACACAGGTATGAGCTTCGCTGCTGAAAGTGGCAACACTGGCGCAAAGCTTCAGCGGCAGAGACGTATCCGTGTGCTATATTGTAGCCGATCAGTGTAAACACTACCCAGACATGTGCTCTTGTTTATTTCGGTCACAATGGGCGTATTCACATATTTCTTTACCCAATACTAACTGTCGGATTATCATGTTATTATCATGCGAATAGCGCGATTTGCAAGTGGGTGGGCGATCAGAGCCGCTTCGAGACGCAGACGCTTAAGTCAGTCACTCTTGTTCTTTCAATTCGTATCACGAAGCTGTAAAAATATATTTAGTTTCTACCTATATATATTTGAAAAGTAGACCGTCCAAGGTTTCTGAGAGTATTTTAAAAATGTGTATATGACAAAAACTCGCGGAATTATTTAAACGGTTTTGCGAAATTTCTGTCAGATCCCGCCGGCGGGATCGCCGGTCCCAAGGGGTTAATTGATAAACATTAGTCATAGGCTATGTAACCACTTTTTCTGATGAGTGCAGTAGTCTTACTGACAATTCCACAGGCATGCACAGAGAAAAAATAAAACATCTGCCTTTGACCTTTATCAAAATAAAAGCTCCCCTTTCTACCTCGCACAGGATGGCTTAAGGCTTCTGTACTTCACAGTCAACTAATAGGAGAACATTTTAGACAATATTAAAAAATAAAATAGCTCTGAAAAATCAAACAGGTAATTCAACTAAAATAATAAACCTTTCAGGTGGTTATTTACACCAACTGTCTTGAGTTTTCTCACCAGTGTCTGTGGGACTATTGTGTTAAATGCAGATCTAAAGTCCACAAACAGAAGGTGGACATATGAGTCCTTGCTCTCTAGATGGGTAAGAGCCGTGTGAACCACTGCAGAAATGGCGTCATCAGTGGATCTGTTCCTGCGATAGGCGTATGGATGTAGGTCCGCAGTTATATTGATGGAGCTCTTAATGTGCGCCATAAGTGTGACTAAGGCATTGAAGATGTCCGTCAGCACCTCAGAGAGGTTAATCCTCTTCAGGTTCCTACAGACCTCTGCTGTGGTCACACTGAGGGGCACTTCTCCAAGTGATGGAGGGAGCCTGGTGCTGGAGGAAGGGATGGTTTTGGGGCCCTCGAAGCAAACGTAGAAGGTGTTTAGGCATCACACAGGAAAGGATCAATGGGGTACTGTGCCTCGCTGGGTTTGTAGTCAGTAAGGCACTTGATACCCCTCCACATGCCTAACATAGACATGACATGGGGAACAGTTGTGGTATATCCACATCCATGAGTTTGACTGAACTGTAAGTCAGGCGCTTGTTCGCGCAAGAAACAGAAATAACAATTAAATTCCGGGAGCTGGAGAAGCCGCTGCACTGTGACGCGCCGCCATCTTGAATTTTACTACCAAACAGAGCAAGTACAACTTGAAGCACTAGATGTAACACCCATATTAAAAAAAGGGGATAGAAGTAATCCAGCAAATTATAGGCCAATCAGTTTAACTAGCATTACTGGAAAAATAATGGAAGCTATAATCCAAGTGAAAATTGTAGATTACATGGATGCAAATAACATTCTGATGGATAGCCACCATGGATTTAGGAGTGGTAGATCCTGTTTAATGAATCTACTTGAGTTCTTTGAGGAAGCTACAAGTGAAATTGATCACAAAAAGGCCTACGACGTGATCTACTTAGAGTTCCAGAAGGCCTTTGATGTTGTCCCCCACAAACGGCTCTTGCTTTTCTTTTTTTTTTTTACTCCCTCCACCACCCCCCCTCTGCGGAGGACTACTTTATTTATTTGTATTTATTTATTTATTTATTTTTGTTTTATTATAATTTTTTTTATTATTATTATTTTTATTTACTGTACAGAGAAGGGGGGAAACAAAGGAGAAGAAAGGGGAAAGAGAGAGAGGAGAGAAAAGAAAAAAAACAAAACAGATAATCTGCTTCCATGTCTGCTGAAAAGAGAAAGACAACGTACAACATCTGTACTAATCACAACGACCACCAAACGTTAAATGTTGTTGAATAGCACGCACAAACAGCATTACAACACATGCCCAGAAGCAACAGCCGATCAAGACAGTGTGTGTCCGTGAGCACGCGTCCGTGAGCACCTGTGTGTGTCAGCGCGCTGGTGTTCCTAAGGTTTCTCCATGTAAATGTCTAGTTGTGTGTGTGGGGAGCCACAGCCCCACCCACCCAGGACATGAAGTCGACACGGAGGAGACCCGGGCCCTAGACATCCAGAGGCTCCACAGGGCACGGGAACCCCAGGAGGACCACCGCAGGGACAATTACAGCCCCCACCCAGAAAAGGGCAGAGGAGTGCTCCGGAGGAGCAGCACAGCCGCCAGGCCGGTACCCTATGTCCGCCGGCACAGGCTACCCCAGCAGCGCTGCATGTAGCCGCCAGATAGACGCCACCCAAGAGCCACCAAAGCCCCATCTAGGCCAGGACCACAGCCCCAACGCCAAACCCCCCCAGAAACCCACCCCCAGGGAACCCCCAGACACCCCAAGCCCATATGCCCCCCCACCCCACACCAACAACAAAGACCAAAGCGGAACAAACCTGCGACCCCCCACCCCCACTAGTTGATGGAGCTGATCAGAGGAGCCCAGAGAGTCTGATCTAATATGGCGGCAGAAGCTGTATCAAGACTAATATGGTCCAGCAAACTGTCTCTATATTGGTTGATATTAAGATTATTTTTATTGTTCCAGTTCATGAGGACAGTCTTCTTAGCAATGCATAAAGCGGTGAAAGCCATGTGGGTTGTGTTAATCTCTGTAGTGACACCATCTAGGTCGCCCAACAAGCAGACTGAAGGAGAGGCTGGAATGGTACATTTCAGACACTTTGATAAGTCCTCACAAATCCTGCGCCAAAACATCTGAGTAGGTGGACAGAACCAAAGAGCATGGATGTAATTGTCAGGTGTATCCCCTTGACAGTGTGAGCAGGTGTTAGAAGACGTAAAACCCATCCTGAACATCCGATGCCCTGTATAGTGCACTCTATGCAGGATTGTGTATTGTATTAATTGTAAACTGGAACTTCTGATCAGTTCAAAGGTTTTTAAACATGTCTTAGACCAGGAATTGTGGTCCCAGCTGATTGATAGATCTGCCTCCCATTTTGCAATAGGAAGGGATATTGATCCATCCATTTTGGAAAGTGTCCTGTATATTTTAGACAGTAATTTGGGGGTTTTGAGATTAAGGAATTCTGCCACACTTGGTGGTATTTGTAATTTGATTTGATTAGACTTGAATTTCCTTTTTACTATAGATTTAACTTGTTGATATTCCAAAAATCTATTCTTGTTAATCCCATATCTTTTAACTAATATGTCAAAGGGGATAAAGTCTATTTCTTTGAATATATGTTCCAAGTATTTAATACCTTTACCACTCCAATCCGGGAAGTTTATCATATTATTGTTTAGTAATATGTCAGGGTTGTTCCAGATGGGAGTACGTTTGCATGGGATTAATGAAGACTCAGTCGCTTTTAGAAACTCCCACCATGCTGTCAGAGAAGAGCTGATACTGATACTGAAGAGGTTCCAAAACCAAATTTGTGTAATGTTGCAAATAAAAAACTCCAACTAACTCTATTGAATGCTTTTTCAATATTGTGATTTGAAGGTTTTTATTGCACAAATAGATTGAGTAATCTACGTGTGTTTCTTGATGAGTGCCTCCCTTTTATGAAACCAGTTTGGTCAGGATGAATTATGTGAGGGGTTAACTTCTCTATTCTTTTTGAGAGAGCTTTGTAGATTATTTTAAGGTCAACATTAATAGGCAATATAGGGTCTTTGCCTGGTTTTAGCAAGAGACTAATGTTGGCAGAATTCATATTTGGTAGTAGTCCACCATTTTCCTTGGTTTCCTGCAACATTCTGTAGAATGTTGGTGACAGAATTGTCCAGAATTCTTTATAGAATTCTACTGGAAATCCATCTGGGCCTGGAGCCTTATTATTGGGCATACTGTTCAAAGCTTCCTGGAGTTCACCTGGTGTCAGCGTAGAATCCAGTGCCATCGTTTGATTATCTGATAATTTCGGAAGGGTTATACTATCAAGAAACTGATCAATTTCATCTTTAAATGGGTTTATCTGTGGTGAGTATAAAGATTTGTAAAAGTCCCTGAAAGTGTTGTTTATTCTTTCAGGGTCATATACTGTATCCCCAGTTAAGTCTTTAACAGCACATATAGTTGTTTTTTCTTTATTTATTTTTAACTGGTTAGCTAGAAATCTACCTGATTTGTTACCATATTCATAATTTTGGCAGCAAAGTCTTTGTTGTCACAATGCGAGTTGACGAGCCGGTGAGAGAGGCGAGAGCAGCCAGGTTGACAGACAAAACGGGGTTTATTGGGAAACAAACAAGACGGAAACTCACACATGAGAATTGACGATGACAGATCTGGGGAAAACTGACTGAGACTCGGACTAAATACACAGGACAGGTTGGAATTAACTAGACATAGGTGGGAACAATCAGGAAGTAACATGAGGTAATGAGGGGGCGTGGCTCACATCGTTCGGAGCGGATCGTGACATAACCCCCCCCCCCAAAGGCATGCACACCGGGCGCGCCCGAGGGGAGGCGACGGACGAGACGAGGGGCCCAAAACCTGGAAAACAAAAGCAAAACATCAACGAGACACAGGAACCAGGACCGAGACACAAAACAGACACAGAGGGGACACCCACAGGTGACACGAAGGGGCCAGGAGTGCACAGGAACAGAGGGACAAGGAACAAACACAGGCGGAACAAAAGGAGGAGGAGCCGACAGGGGAGACCAGACAGGAACGGGAGGAGGACAAAGGGGAGCCCGAGGGAGCCCAGGCGGGCGACGGGCAGCGGCCGGAGGGGCCGCAGGGGAGAGGGAGGAGGGAGCAGGAGGGGACCACACAGGGACCGAGGGAGAGACGGAGGGGACACGGAAGGAACAGTAGGGAACACCGACGAAGGCAGGCAGGAGGGGGAAGCCGCGACAGGCGACGGCGCAGCCAGAGCCGGCGAAGGCGCCGTCCGACGCCCCGCCGAAGCAGGGGGGCCCGGAGGTGACCGACATGGAGCCGTAGGAGCGGCCGAGGACCGGCCCCGAGGGACCAGGGGGGGACCCGACGGAGACCGCCGACCCCGAGCCGGAGGACCCGCCGGCAGCCACCTAGCCACAGCCAGGGGCCGAACGGGCAAGCCAGGGGGCAGGGTGGGCGGGACCCGAGCCCGACGCCTGTGTCCCCGTCCCTTACGGGACACTGAAAGGCGGGGTCCTGGGGGGTGTCAGCCTCGCTGAGGCAAGGGTGAAGGAGTCAGTGAGGTCCCCGAGGGTGGAGGCAGGGGGTGTGGCATCAGGCGGTGCAGCCGGAGCTGGGGACAGGACTGGCGAGCCGGGCTGGACGGGAGAGCCGGGCTGGACAGGCAGGACGGGCGAGCTGGGCAGGACAGGAGAGGTGTCCTCAGGCAGGGTCGCGGGCAGGACAGGAGAGGCGGCCTCAGGCAGGGTCGCGGGCAGGACAGGAGAGGCGGCCTCAGACATGGCCGCGGGCAGGACAGGAGCGGCGGCCTCAGACACGGCCGCGGGCAGGACAGGAGCGGCGGCCTCAGGCACGGCAGCGGGCAGGACAGGAGCGCCGGCCTCAGGCAGGGCCGGCCCATCATGTGGCCAGCAGGGGGCGCATCTGCGGCCACCTCGGACAGTGCCGCAGGCAGAGCGGTGACAGCTGCAGGGACTGCAGGCAGAACAGACGAGTCAGGCAGAACAGGTGGTACAGGCGGGTCAGGCAGGATAGGCGGGTCAGGCGCTGCCCCTTTAAGGGCTCTCGGGACCTGGGGAATAGCGTCCCTAACAGCGCGTATCCCGCCTTGACCCAGGCGTGCCGGCCGGTAGTGATACGCCTCCATCGGAGGCGGCTTCTCCGGGTGGGTGCTGGTCAGGTGGGTAGCGGCGGGGTCATCCCAGGTGGGGAGCAGAGAGCAGGCCCCCAGGAAGAGAGTCGGGGCGGCTTCTTCACCCTTTCCCCTTCGCCTCTTCTTCTTTCGCCATCTGGAACCAGTAGGAGGCAGCGGGGTCGCATCGGCACAGGCGAGGGGCTGGAGCCTCTTCTCCCTTACCCGGCGGACGAGCTGCTGCAGGAGGGAGTGCACTTCCGCCATGTTGCACTCCTCTGTCCGAGGGTTTACTCCCCGGAGAAGCTCCTGGCTCCGTTCGACCAAGCCGAACAGCGTGGGGTCCTCCTTGATCTTGTTGGAGCACGCCGTCTCCACCAGGTCCGTGGATGAGAAGAGATTCACAGCTGACACGGGGAGAAGTTGCAAATCACCGGTTTATTGTCTGACAGATTGCAATCCGGGAGCGGCCGTCTGACATACATTCAGCATGTACAGGAGGAGGCTCTGCCATATGTATCAGCTGTATCCCTTTTAAAGCCCTTTGGGCATCCCCCCCCCCCCTTTCTCGGTACCTTGTCTACGTGACAACCACATGTTTGACACTTGCACTCGTTAGCCGGCTCGTAGTTGTCCTTCTGGAAGGCTAAAAGATAAGTAGGGGCCGCTGATATTCTCTGTCGCCCCCCCCATCTGTTCCGATTAGGTAGCCTTGCCTTGCCGGCGCGCCAGTCAGTTCTCGTTTTGATTAGTTACAGCCTTATAGAATCATTCCATTTATTTTATTAATTATTCCCTCAATTCCCCCTTTTGATCTCCGCAAGGAGATCACCCTGATTATGCTGATTAGTAATATTTTCCCTTATTTATGAAATTTTGCATTCCCCCTTTTGATCTCCGCAAAGAGATCACCCTATTGGCGGCGGAGTTGTAGTTCAAAGCTGTCCAAATGACCTTTGCCCCTCTCCGGCCCAACAGGCAGGAGAGGCATCATCTGCGCATAGGTGCCATCCCGCTTTTCTATCACGGTAGTGATGAGACGAACTGACAGTGCGCGCAGGCAGGGAATACAACAACACCCGCAAGTAACTAAAATCGCAGCAAAAGTAGCAAAGGATAATAAAAGCGAGCCCATTAAGCCTTTCCACTGTCCGAACGCTGAGGTCAGCCAAGCATCCCAGATATTATTGATCCCGGAGTGTGCATGCATCGTTTTGGAGAGGGTCCGGAGACCCTCGAGTGCCCTGGTCACTGAGCCGTCTGGTGCTGTGTTATTAGGAATGTAAGTACAGCATTCTTCCCCAAACATAGCACACACTCCCCCCTTTAGGACTCCAAAGAGTTCCACACACAATCCTGTCCATCCAGCCTAGGAAGAAGGGCAAAAACCCTGAGCTTCAGGGAAATTCCACTCCCAGCCCGCCACAGGCGCGGCCCCCCTTCGGGGTCCATGGCTGGCATGGCTCACAAACCACTAATCATTAACACTTTAAGCATTTTAAGCATCACACATAACACACTTGTTTCCCCCAACATTCCCCTCTTTATCTTGATCTTCATCCTGGTCCTAGTGTTGTCTGGCGGTGGCTGAGGTGCTTTTGTTCTTTCTGGTCGTTGGAGCAGGGGTGGACTACCCTGCTCTGGTTGCTCAGGTCAGGGGATTATTCTGCCCTGTTGAGACCTGAGTTGCGTCTAGTTCAGCCGAACTGACGCTCTGGATTCCTCCGTGGACCACTCGTGTGGTTCTCCCCCGCTCATGTGGTCTGCCACTTCCCTTTGTGAGAAAAATTCAGATTAGGTGCCTCTAGTACTTTACTAAGTCTCTGTTGCCTGAGTGGTGTCATGGTAAACGTTTGTGAATTCACATAAGCCACCACACTGTGTGAGGTCAGAATGTGCAGCGGATGTCCCATCACTTTGTGTGCTGTTTTCTGAATAATTTTGGCCACTCCCGCCACGTGCCTTGTGCATGCGGGGTGTCTTTTTTCTGTAGTATCGAGTTTTACGCTGACGTACATCAGCACTCTACTCTCTCCCCCTTTTTTCTGAAACAGGATGCTGTTGACGACCTCTCCTGTTTCAGAAACATCCAAGTGAAATGGGAGAGAGTAATCTGGGAGGGCTAGGTCCGCGGCCTGTGCTAGCCTCTGCTTTAAGGTGATAAAAGCCTCTTCAGATGCTTGGTCCCAGTTAAGGGGCGCCCTGAGGTTACATAGGCCGTGTTCTCGGACAAGCGCCCTAAGGGGCTGTGTAAGCCCTGTGTAATCTGGAATGTAGGTGCGACTGTAACCTGTGAGCCCTAGGAAAGATAACATGTCTTTTACTGTGATGGGCTTTGGGTAATGCAAGATAGCCGACCGATGAGCTGGGGAGAGGCCTGTTCCTGCCCCCGACAACACTCGTCCTAGGAAGGTCACTGCTGTCCTAGCAATCTGCAATTTGTCTTTACTGACCTTAAAGCCTTTTTCTGACAGAAGGCGCAGCACTGACTGGGTGGCCTGTAGGGCCGCCTCCGCTGTTGGGGCCGCGATCAAAAGATCGTCCACGTATTGGACAAGGGTGACACTGTCCGGGAGAGGACACCCCTGCAAAGCCTGCTTCAGGACCTGGTTAAAGATACCTGGAGAAAGGGCAAACCCTTGAGGCAGGCGGGTGTACCGCAGCTGGCAGCCCCTGTAAGTGAATGAGAATATGTCCCTACACTCCTCTGCTAGGGGCAAACAGAAAAAAGCATTTGCTAGATCAATGTCAGATTAGTTAGGGCAACATATGGGTTTGGAACTGAAACAGTAGGGGTCAGCAGGAGGTTGTTTATGGCACGCAAGTCGTGGGCCATCCGATATTTGCCTGTGCCGGGTTTTGCCACTGGGAGGATGGGGGTGTTCCACTGAGACGTGGAGGGCTCTAACACCCCGGCCCGCAAGAGGCCCTCTATAGTCTCAGCTAAACCTTCCTCCGCCGCCGGAGCCAGAGGGGACCCTCCCCTGATTGAAGTTTGAACTGCACTGGCGTGCAGGATATTAGACCTACATCTGTGGGGCTGGTGGACCACAGCGAATCTGGCAGAGACACCAGAAGGGCTGCCGCCTTTGGGTGGTCCATCTTTTCACACCCGTGATCTCTAGCTATCTGCTCATGTTGCAGGAGGGCTGTGTCCTGTGTTGTGACCTGTATGCGATAGGTACTGCAGGAGAGCGAGAAGGAGACCTGTGGGATCTGGGTCTGTACCCAGTCCTCAGTTTCTCTGGCCCGTTTCACCATCGGGCCCAAATCCTTGGCCTGGTGTTTGGGATGGAGGGCCAGAGAGACATGTGGGACAGCTTCCTGTCCCATCATGTACCAGGGCAGTTGTTCTGGGGTAAGCAGTGTGGCTGAGGCTACCCCTTCGGGACCCACATATAAGTTCTCAGAGGCAACTTGCCACTGCCGGCCTTCTAGTTGCTCAACAAACAGTTCCTCATACCAATCAGTACTATCCCTATCGTAGGAAAGGGTCACATGAGGAGGGTCAGGTGGGGGCACATAGGGCTCTAGGAGCGAGATCCAGGGCCGCCACGCTGAGTAGGCCGCCAGGATGCCAGTCAGGCTGGGTTCCAGTAGGCCCCAATAGATATCCGCCAGGGCCTGACTGTGGACCGGCTGTACCAGCCACTGTCCCGAGCCCGCGGTGCGGGCGTCACACCGCAGGCGAGTGCCCTCCGGCAGGGTGCACAGGATCGAGGCCCCCAGCTTCACCAGCATGTCCCGTCCCAGGACGTTCACTGGAACGGAAAAAGCACTGGCAGTCTCTGTTCTTCCCCCGAGAAGCCCATAACGGTCACTGTTGAGGTAGACAGATGATGTTGTTGTGGAACCACGTTAAGAGTGGAATACATGGCTCCCATGTCTACCAGAAATGGCAGTTCTTTGTCCATGACCATAAGGGACAGCATAGGGTCTGCCTCCCCTGCGTCCCGGGCCGCTCGCGGGAACCGTCACGGTGAGGAGGGGTACGAGTCCCACTCCCCTGCCTCCACTGCCAGATATTGTCCTGCCGTGGGAGCTGCTTGGGGGTTGGGGGCCATCACCTGGTTTCCAAGAGGGCCTCCCCTGCCGTGGACATTGGCTGGGACCGCTGCTGGGCAAGTCCTGGCCCAGTGTCCTTCCACCCCGCACCTGTAACAGACACCTGACGGCGGTCCCCTTTGCGGAGAGCCCCTTCCCCAGCCCCGGCCCCTGTAACCCCTGCGCCAACCGCCTCGGCCCCTTCCCCATTGCTGGCCCCACCCTCCCTGTTGGGAGGTGGGTGGCCCGTTCCAAGTGCCAGGTGAGTATATAGGTGGTCCCTCTGGAGAAACCCCTGCCACCCTCTGCTTTCCCTGCCCTTTCCTTTTAGATTCATTAGCCTTTTGACTCGCTTCGCCCACCTGCAGCTTCAACGACTGGGTCTGCAGTTCCTTGAGGTCGTCTGAGACTTCCTGAATCGCATATGTGTGAACATGGAGGGTTCCTCCTGTGACATTAATCACGGGGGACCCATGGGCCGGGGGCGCTGTTGAGAACGCCCTCTGACCTGTATATGCCGGGGGAGGGTCCTCACAATCTATCTGTGTTTCTTTTGCAGGAGGGAGCGACTTACACTCCTCCTTTTCCTCACTGTGGAGGTGATTTGTCTCCTGCCAAAATAGGGCTAACCTCGCCCACTCCCTCCTTTCCTTCTCATGCATATCTCCCTCTTTTCTCAACTTCCCCATCTGCATCAGATTAGCGCTCTCTCTCTTACGTGCTGCTTCATCCCTCAGCCTAGCATGCTCTCTCTCCTTTTTCCACAATAGCTCTCCCAATGAACGCCTGTCTCCTATCTGTTGTCCAGCACGCCGGACCACTGCACACATACGCTCCCAGGCGTCAGCTACCTCCTTATCCTTATCTTCTTTACCACTTGCCCCTTCTATGGCTTCCTTCACCACCTGGATCTGCTTTACTAGTGGCTTCCACACTGCATTTTCCAGGGGCGCCCATCCCCCGTCATCTAGCTCCCGATCAAACTCGCGGTCCATTTTTAATCTGTCCTGACTGTTTTAATCCCTCGTCTAGCAGCCCTTCTGCCTCCGGATGTGGGTTCAGCCACCCACACTTAGTACACCTCCTTACAGTATCTTAGTCGAATGTCCTACCAACAAACACCACCAATACATAAATCAACAACTTCTAAAATAATAAGACTATATTCAGAGCAGCTTACTGTTGTGTCCCCCCTGAACAGGGCACGTCCCACAAGCTCAATCCCAGTCAAACAGGCCCGCTCCCAGCCGAAACCCCCCCGATCTATAGCAATGTCAACTTGGAAGGGGGTGTTCTGTACGCACAACTGAGACAACCCAGGTGGGAGTCAGCTTATCGACCGCACTACCGGTGTTCTGACTCGACCAAGGCCGGCAAAATAGCCTTCAGCCGTCACCCATCCTCCGGAGAGTCCAAGCTAGGGGTGTTCTTAGAACTCACCCTAGGCGAGGTCCTGCTCGGCAGTTGTAATGAACGCCCGAGGTACCTGTTGGCCCTGCCTGTACTGAGTCAGCGGGTGCGGCCGGGCTGGCACGCTTTTGGGCGTCCAATTGCTGAGAACTCCCCTTCGGTTCTGACAAACTGTATGACCGCAAGCAGTGACAGCAGAGCCACGGGCAAGTTCAACCAACATAGAGCGAGCGGCGAGCACTCTGAACAGGAAGAACCCACAACCCTGCTCACACACAAACCAGTACAACTGCACCCAAGCTGGTGCTTTGATTCACCCTTTCTTTTTTTTTTTTTTTTGTTAGAGAGGGGGACCTTATTCCCTCCTCCCAATCTAGAGTTCGGGGGTCCTGAATTCCCCGGGTCTCCCACCCAGCTTTTCTACCGCTCGTCAGCAAATAGTGGGGTTGCCACACCAAGGACAATGCGGGGGTCTCGTACCCTCCGCTCCTTAAAATTCTATTTCCCTGCGGGGTTCCCGTACCCTCCGCTCCTTAAAATTCTATTTCTCTGCGCACGATACCTGGACACAATTCATACACAATACATAGACATACCCAATATACTGTATAAACACAGTGCGTGCAACCTCTCCTCCGTCTTAATTTACCGACGGGCCACTGGACATCAAACTGCTCAATTTCACATATCCAATGTGCAGATTTTGATGTAACAGGCTCTGCTCACTTCTTCTAGTTGGCGCCTCGCAGTTCCCTTAGCCGAATCTTGCGAATCTCCTGGGGATCCCGGACGAGCCCTCAAATTGTTGGAGCACGCCGTCTCCACCGGGTCCGTGGATGAGAAGAGATTCACAGCTGACACGGGGAGAAGTTGCAAGTCACCGGTTTATTGTCTGACAGATTGCAATCCGGCAGCGGCCGTCTGACATACATTCAGCATGTACAAGAGGAGGCTCTGCCATATGTATCAGCTGTATCCCTTTTAAAGCCCTTTGGGCATCCCCCCCCCCCTTTCTCGGTACCTTCCGTCTACGTGACAACCACATGTTTGACACTTGCCCTCGTTAGCCAGCTCGTAGTTGTGCTTCTGGAAGGCTAAAAGATAAGTAGGGGCCGCTGATATTCTCTGTCGCCCCCCCTATCTGTTCCGATTAGGTAGCCTTGCCTTGCCGGCGCGCCAGTCAGTTCTCGTTTTGATTAGTTACAGCCTTATAGAATCATTCCCTTTATTTTATTAATTATTCCCTCAATCTCCGGCTGCTCTCCCCAAAACGCGACCTCATGCAGCAGGACGAGCAGATACTGATCTAGCAGCTGTAAGGTGCAACGGAGGGCTACGAGCATAGTTCTCCCCAAACGAGCTTGATGTTCTTATGTTCTTAGACTATGGATCTTGCAGTATAGTCTTTTGAAGTTTGGGACTGTACGTTGCTCAGGGATTTAAAAATCTAGTGTGCATTTCCCAAAAGCATAGTTAGAACCATGCAAGTAAATGCTATGTAAATTGCTAATGGGAGCTTTTGGGAAACGCAGCCCTGGTTATCAGACTTTTCAGAATTTCATGGTTTTTCCTCACCGTGTTTCATATCCAGGGATGTTGCTAGAGATTATGGGCCACACGAAGGTATATCGTATTGGCCCCCCCAGTCCAGACCAATCCAGTTATCTTCCAATTTTTTTTAGGCCTCCTGTCACTCAGGGGACCTTGGAATTGTCCTAACTACCCCCCCCCCCTTACAGTGCCCCTGATCATGACAGTCTGAACAGAAAGACTCAGGAGCAGGCAT